>NC_072774.1:2834530-3120124 GCF_022539595.1 Amphiprion ocellaris | reverse complement strand
AAAGGTGGTAAAACATTTAAAAAGAAAAACCTTAAAGATTTAATCGAAAACTTTAACATTGGGAAAGAAAAGGAAATTTTTCAAACAAGCCGATAAAACATTTGAAAAAACAACAAACATTAAAAAGACAAAACATTTCGAAATCAAATCAGACATTAGAAAAGAATAAAAGGTGAGAAAAGAGCAAAACTAAACATTTAAGAAGAATCAAACTAAAGACAAAACATTTGAAAAGACACCAGTTACACTTTAGAAGATCAAATTAAACAGAAGAGACAATAAAACAATGAAAAAGAGCAAAAACAGATCAAGGTCTTAAAGCGTTTTCTAGTCTGAAATGAAAACATCAAGTTGTTTCTTCAAACATTTCCTCTTTCTGTGTTCTTGGTTTGATTGTGGACAGATTTACTAAGAACTCATTTCAGAAAACTGCTTTCCAGATAAAGTCTACTAGTAGTTGAAGGCATTGATCAAACTAATGTTACCTTCTGATCTCCACAAACTTTACTGTTCAGTGAAGAGAATCAAAGTTTGTTCAGGATTTTTAAAGAACCCACAGGTGAAGGTCTGAGAAGAACTCAGATGGATGGTCTAAATGTGAAATCAAGACTCATGGTCACAAGTTTTAAGGCTTCTGTTAACCAGAAAGTTCAAACTAACAGAGAAGTACTGAGAAACTTTTAAAACTTTAGTCCTCAGACTGTCGAAAGGTTCAAACTAACAGAGAAGTACTGAGAAACTTTTAAAATTTCAGTCCTCAGACTGTCTGAAGGTTCAAACTAACAGAGAACCGCTCAAGAACTTTTAGGTTTTCAGTCCTCAGACTGTCGAAAGGTTCAAACTAACAGAGAAGTACTGAGAAACTTTTAAAACTTCAGCCATCAGACTGTCTGAAGGTTCAAACTAACAGAGAAGTACTCAGGAACTTAGAAGATATCAGTCCTTGGACTGTCTGAAAGTTCAATCTAACAGAGAACTACTGTGGAACTTAGAAAATTTCAGCCCTCAGACTGTGTGAAAGCCCAGGTCCTGAGGACTCGGGAGGTGTGGAGGCTTTGGAAAGTCTTGGAACTGAGGGTTCCACCCTCCAGCACAAAGGCTGAAGTCCAACCTCCTGAGAAAAACGGTCAAGTCGAGACTCGAGTTAAAAAAAAACTCGGAAATGGCAAAAAATAGATGATAAATGTGCAAAAAAAAGAAGAATTAGTATCTGAGCGAGTAGCTCAGGGGGTTAAGAGGATAGACTACTAAGCGGAAGGTCGCAGGTTCAAGACCCACCACCGGCTTTTTCTTTCTTTGTCTTTGTCAGGATTTTGAGAAAATTTAAGAAGTGTCTGGTCTTGAACCAGCGACCTGCAGCTCCATAGGCAAATCCTTAACTCACTGAGCTACAGATCAGACAAAAAGAAATAAATTCGTCGTCCCTTTGGCATCGTAGTTCCTGAAGTCACCACATGGGTGGAGCCAAGGCGGAGTCTGGGTGGAGTCAGGGCGGAGTGTAGGCGGGAAGGTGGGTGGCGGCCTCCCCCCTCTACTCCCCCACCACCCACCACACCTTCCCCCGCCTCACGAGTTCCTCGAGTCTCCACGAGTTCTTCGAGTCTCCACGGGTTTTCCCGAGTTTCTGGAGTTTCCACCAGGTCGGAGGCAGAACAAGTTGTCATGAAGAGGTGTTGAAGTCGGCCAGGATGGACTGACTTTTTACAGCGACTAGAAGAGCAGGTCTTTAACCACCATCCATAAAATTCATGGAGTCGACTCCAGAGAAATGAAGGGAGGTCAACTTTGATCAACCTCCATCCAGATGTTCAATTTCATATCTTTACTTGGACATTTTTAGCACCACAAACCTTTAGTATCACACTTTATTATCATTTATTAGGACTTTAATGGAATCCACCAGCAGATTTAGTTTTTGTTGACAAACTTATTCTTGTCGTCGTGGGACTGCAGTATTTAAAACTGTTCCTTCTATTTGACCTCATGTTTATTAGTTTTAGTGAAGAAACTTATTTTAATTGTCCATTAGTCTCTTAAAAAACAAATAATAAATTGGATTAGTCAAGAGGTTTAAATTTCTTACTTTGTCATATTTTAAATATGACAACAACAAAAAAAGCGTCTTGAGACAATTTGACCTGTAATTGGTGTTATATAAATAAAATTGAATTAAAATTGTATGTATCTTTTAATGTTGGAGTAACTCAGCCATATATGTTGGAAAACACATTTTCTTTGTCCATTAATCTGTTGATTGTTTTCTCCACTAATTCATTTCTTGTTTTGGTTTATAAAACGTCAAACCCAAATATATTCAGTTTACTGTCATGAAAACCAAAAAGATTTACATTCATGATGCAGGAATCAGGCAGTTTTTCACTTTTTATCTTAGTTTAGTCAGAAAGATAGTTGATAATGTGTGAATTGTTGCAGCTTGTGAGCCGTAAAAGGTTTTAATCTTTGGGGCCGAGTGTTAGAAAACATTTAGAAACCAACATCAACAAAACACTCAACAAAGATTTGAACATCATTAAAGGGAAATCCAACTTTTGCATGACAATGTCCAATTAAAGGACATTTATTTCCAACGTAAATGTGTGATATTCATCCTCTGGAGATTTCTCTTCACGTCATCTTCCACCTGGACTGGTTTGGTCGGGAGCATGTGCAACAAACATTTGAAAAACTGCACTTTAACATCAATGAATGACACTGAAGTTTAATCTCTACATAAATGAGACTGAGTCTGGATGTGCTGCTCTGTCATTAACTCCTAAGTTTAGGGAAAGTTCAAACAAAAGAGGACAGTTCAGATCAGACTTGAGAATGAGCTTATCTTGAACAAACATCTCAGACTTTCTGAGCTTCAGCACCTCTAGCAAGATATTTTAACAACAAGCAACTCAAGAGATCCAGAAGTTGGAGAGAGTTAGCTTTAGCTGAGCCAAAGAACATGTGGGATGCTAACCTAGCAAACATTTCAGACTTTTCTCTGTGAATTCTGAGAAATAATTTTCTATTTAATGACAGAGCTACACATCTTAATTCAGTCTCATTAAAACAGACTCTAATTCAGTGTCATTCATCCATATTAAAGTGCAGTTACCCAAAATGTTTGTTGCATGAGCTCCAACAAAACCTGTCCAGGTAGAAGGCCACTTTGACAAACAGGAAGTGGAAGATTCCAAGTAGATTTATAGAAGGGGGAACCGGACTGTACTAAGTTTGGTCGAGTATAGAGGGGTGTTTTGTAGGTTTTTTAGGCTGATAATGATTATTAGTGAGACATTTGGAGTCGATATTCATTTGCAGTAAATGAAAGTATTTAAAATCTTGAGTTAAACTTAGAAGAACACAAACTCTAACAGAAAACTTTGTTGATACGTTTTTGTTTTGTTTACAGATGTTAAGTTAAAGGAGTTTTATTCGTGACGTATAACCAATCAAGTCACTCCAGAAGACAGAGCGACCACAGGTAGATAAAGGTTCAGAGCCAAAGTAGCGCCATTTTTAAATGTATTTATTACTATAAATCAGTAAAAAATAAAATACTGATAATCAGTAAATCAGTCAGCCCACAATTACTACAATTCTACAATGTATGTCTCTTTCCTTTGACTTGTTATTTGTACAATCTACGATGTATATGATGGTGTTTTTTCATACCAAAGGCTATACTATGATGTTTTCTAAGAGACATACGATGCTACTCTGTTTGTTCTGGCTCTGGGATGCTGCACTCCTCCTCTGTTGTTTTCTGGATTGTACTCAGCTGCATGCCTTCGTCCACCCGGCCTCCATTGACTCGTCCCGCCTGCCGTCTCTGGAGCTGAAGCTGGATTGGAACAGACCAAAGTACAGTCCAATCACGATGCCAGCTGCCTCTCAAAAGGCTCCTTCATCTGGCAGGTGGTGGCACTTCTTCTGAGGGGAAGCTGAGCTGGCCTGGCAGAACTTTGGAGATGTGTTCCAGTGGTTGGTGGATGTGTGGGGAGATAGAGAGGGACCTTTGAATTGTTCACAAAGGAAAACAGGGAACCCACTGGTAGTTTTAGTTAGAGGTCGACCGATATGGGATTTTCAAAGGCCGATGCCGATACCGATTTTTAAAAAAATTTTTGGCCGATAACTAAAGCTGATTGTAGAAGCCAATTTTTAAGGCTGATATCCTTTTTTTTTTTAAAGCACATCGATTACAAAAGGCAATTTAAACACTAAAAGTATATACATGTATATATTACAAATTAAATACACTAGTAGAACTCTAACATTTATTGAACACAAAAAGTGAAAAAGTACAATAACATAAAAAAATACTTAAAGTTTACAAAAAATACAATTAAAAAGTAACCTGAAAGTGCAATTGCTTGTTCAAGTATAAAAGATAAACATGATCACAAAATAAAAACTGTAACAAATGCTAATTAAATTAAATAACGTAGTGCAGTTAAACATTACAAATCTTTAGAAAAACCACAAAATAAAACACAAAAGTTTAATATGAAATTGGCATCAACGACAATTTCTCAAGTGTCTTCAGTGATTAAATAAAACTTTTTTTCAATAAATTTAACTCAAAAAGTGTGTGGAGCAAGGCTTGTTGTTGCCTGGCTCACTCGCTCCGCTCATGCTCCGCTCTCTGAGTGCCGGGGGTCCTTCTAAGGGAAAAGCGGTCGCGACAGCTGCCCGTACGGGTGCCTGATCACAAATCGGCTTTTTATTTCTAAATATCGGCCGATGGCCGATATTGAAAAAAGTCCATATATCGGCCCGCCGATATATCGGTCGACCGCTAGTTTTAGTTTAGGGTGCTACAGCGGTGTGTTTTGGGGTTTTAAGAGGTGAACAGGAAGAGGTTTTTTTTCGTATTGATTATCTTTTACTTTGTTCCTGGTTGGAATGCCCATCAATGTCAACATGAAGTTCACTTTTAGTTCTGTTTATTTATTTTTATTTTACTAACACCCGTTTGTTTTTAACCCCCTCACATGTTGTGTTGTTGTAAACTTACTCTTTCAAATAAATTCTTGTCTAACCCTCTGGAAACCAGTGTTTGGACTGTTTTTGTGTTGCTCCTCACCTACTGACAGCTGTGGACTAAAGGCTATACTGTGACGTTTTTAGAGCCACATGCTATACTATGATGTTTGTTGGGCGACACGCTATACTATAGGCTTTTTTAATTGACATATTACTGTGACTTTTTTTGTTTATTTTTTTTGTTTTTTTTAGCAACATAGAATTCGAACAGTTTTAAAAGTTACTATACTTTTACTTGTGCAATGAAATTATTATTCTATGGCATTTTTTAGATGACATATTATACTCTGATGTTTTCTTCAATTACATACTATTTTGACAATATACTGCACTATGACATTTTTTGAACCACATATCATACATGACAATTTTAGGCAACATCCTATCATTTTGCGCTTTTTGAACCACATAATAATCTATGTTTTGTTTTTTTTTTCTTGCCAACATGCTGTACTATGAACTACAGGCCATACTATGTTATTCTTGAGTAAAGCATACTATACTTTGACATTTTCTGAACTACATCCTATACTATGGCGTTATACACAGAGTGCTTTGGTTACATGTTGATTTATAATCTAGATTTTTTTCTGTTTTGTTTTTTGACAGGATTACCACAGACCTGACCGTGAACACCGTCGACACCCACCTCAGGGAGACGCTGTCTAAGATCTCAAGGCTGCTTGGTCGTGGTCTTTCTGGTACGTACTCTTCCAAGATGAGCCGGGAAGTTTAACACTGATGGAATGACACCAGGTCTAAGCCAACAAACTTCCAATTCCTCCTCAACCCATAGTCTCTGGGAAACCTACATGGAGTAAGAAAAGTAGACAGAGAAGTAATTAAGTCTGTACACAACATATTAAAAAGAAATCATGCTAATAAATTAAGTACAAAGAACCGAATTTGCCAATATACTGGAGACCAGAGCTATTTAATTTGATAAGTATAACCTTGTTTAGTAACATTTCAATTATTTGAGAGCAGTCCTAGAGAACTGCCTGTAGTCCCAATCATAAAATGGGTTTGGAGGAAGAACATAGATGGTAATCTGGATATACATGAGTTAGGCTTTATAACTACTATTGGTAGTATTGGTGGTAGTAATAGCAATGTGACTACTACTAGTACTAGTGGTGGTAGTAAACTACTGCTGCTGATACTGGGACTGCTACTACAACTTGTAATACTATTACAAATGCTGATACTACTTCTACGACTCTAACAGCTGTTTATACTACTACTGCTGCTTGTACTTTTAGTATTACTACTACTGCTTGTACAACTATACTACAGCTACTATTAATCGTCTGGTATTTGCTTGTCAAGCTGCTAGCTCGCCTTAGCGTTTTGCTAGTGGCTAACTAGTTAGCTCTCATAGACTGGAAGCTCTCAACAAGATTTCATAATGAAAAAAGAGCCAAAAACTATTCTTACCTATGAAAAGTCATTCCAAGTTTCCTTGTCTCAATCGTACGACGTAGTGTGTAACTGTATGCAGCACAGTGAGCCGGCATACTTCTTGTTTCCGTTTTCACGCCGTCTACATCAATGGAATGCACTGAAACTTTGCCCCCACTAGCTTAGCCTCGCTGTAGCACGCAGCTCAAAGGGGCGTGTCCTATCTACTCATTCATATCTATGAGAACAACGATGGCTGCACATAAGGACGCCTGACGATTAGCTGCGTAAATACCATTATATACAGTCTATGGTAAATACGTATGTGAGTCGCATCATTGGCTGCAGCAGCCAGTCACCGGTCACTCACTGACTCACATTGAAAAATAGCACAGAATGAATTGTTACGTGTTTATTTTATTTACAATTTAGGTTGAGTTTTTTTTCTTTTTGTGCCAGCGCAGATTTTCTGTGCGTGGACACCGTGTCAGCAGTGCGCAATTGCGCACGCGCGCAGCTTAGAGGGAACAGTGCCATGGAGATCTAGCTCCTCAGCATCAGGTATCATGGAGATCTAGCTCCTCAGCATCAGGTACCATGGAGATCTAGCTCCTCAGCATCAGGTATCATGGAGATCTAGCTCCTCAGCATCAGGTATCATGGAGATCTAGCTCCTCAGCATCAGGTACCATGGAGATCTAGCTCCTCAGCATCAGGTACCATGGAGATCTAGCTCCTCAGCATCAGGTACCATGGAGATCTAGCTCCTCAGCATCAGGTACCATGGAGATCTAGCTCTGCAGCGTCAGTAACCATAGAGATCTCGCTCCACAACATCACTGATCATAGAGATCTAAACAGATTTTTAGAAGATCCTGAAAACTCTGACTTTCGGTTCAACTTACCTGCTGACCCACTAATCTCCTTCGTAGTTCAGCCCTCAGGTGTTCCAGGTAAAAACACAGCAGGTCAGAGTTCAGTCAGTTTATTCTAATAATTACCTCCCACTGATGGACTTGTGGTAGTTCTGTGATGTGATTATTGTTTCTGCTGTGCTTACATTTAACTGTTTTTCACAACTTTCCTTCACCAGGTGAAGCTCCCTCAGGTGTTCCGTGTCTCATTCACAGCATTTCATGATTTCAAGTTATTTTAGTGAAACAACAAAACGTAAAGGTAATTTTGTTCCCACAACACACGGTGAGTTTCCGAGGTGTCTCTGAATGCACCATGAGGTCCTTTACCGTAATAAGTCCTGTAGGTGTGCAGTTTGTTTGTTTTTGCAGCTGTGACTTAAAAAAAACAAAACTCTGCAGATCTCAGCTGCTCCTCAGCGTCTCCTCAAACCCTCCTTCAGTCCTCCTCCTGCTTCTCCTCCAGACATTCTCCTTCTCCTGCTTCTTGCCCTGCTTCTTCTCATTTTTCTTCTTCTCCTCCGGACCTCCTCCAGTTCCTCTCCCTGCTCTCCTGCTCTCCTCGGGGAACCATGGCGCTGCTCTCGGACCGTCTCTCTGTCTACGTGGCGCTCCATGTTCTGGTTCTGTGGTCGGTTCGGGTGTCGGCGGCGGTTCCGGGCAGCAGCTCCTCGGGTCTGTCGCTACTGCAGCCCTATGACTTTCTGTACTACAGTGGGGTTCGGGCGTACTTCGGCGGGGACTGGATAAAGGCGGCGGAGATGCTGGAGAGATCCATCGGAACCAGAGAGGCTCTGCTCGGGGTTCGCAGGAGGTGTCACCGGGACTGTGGATCCGCAGGGACAAGGGCAGTGGAGCAGCTGGGTGAGATGATTGGTTCTGACCCAGTAGAACTCTGCAGGATCATCTTCTGATGTAAAACTAATAAACTCTGATGTTCATTCAGACTTCAGGTTCTGGTTCCGTCTTTAGGTTCTGCGGTTTGTTTTTTAAAGAACTTTAACTGAGTCACATGTGAATCAGACAAACTTCGTCTGACCCACAAGAATCGACCTGAAGACCGGGCCTGAAGAACCAACCCAGAAGGACCAACCCAGAAGAACCGGTCCCGAAGAACTGATGCTGAAGAACTGACCCAGAAGGACCAACCCAGAAGAACCGACCATGAAGAACCGACCCAGACAAACTGACCTTGAAGAACCAACCCAGAAGACCCGACCTGAAGACCCGGCTTGAAGAACCGACCCTGAAGAACAAACCTGAAGAACTACCCAGAAAAACCGATCACGCAGAACCAGTCCTGAAGAACCAATCCGGAAAAACTGACCCTGAAGAACTGACCATGAAGAACCGATCATGAAGAACCCACCCAGAGGAACCGACCATGAAGAACTGACCCAGAAGAACCAACCGGAAGACCTGGCTTGAAGAACCGACCCTGAAGAACAGACCTGAAGAACCAGCCCTGCAAAGCCGACCATGAAGAACCCATCATGAAGAACCAATCCAGAAGAAACAGTCCTGATGAACTGATGCTGAAGAACCGACCCAGAAGAACTGATCATGAAGAACTGACCCAGAAGAACTGACCCGGAAGAACTGATAGAAACCAACCGGTTCTTTTCCAGAGATGGTTCTGACCCAAACTCTTTTCAATAATATCCAATCTGAGTTTCTATAAAATCAGTTTTCTGCTTGTTTGTTGTCTGTTTAAAACATAAATAATATTTAAGTCTTGTTTACTCTGAGCAGAACCTCCAAATGTTGGCCTGAGGTTCTGTAATGTTCTGAAGTGTTTTCTATGGTACCAGATTCAGACCCAGACGGTCTGTGGGACCTGTGGATGTTGGACTGGGTCCAGCAGAAAGCCGAGTGTCTCCGGTTCTGTCTCAGACGCTCCGTCACTCCTGCAGCTCAGCTTCCTGTTTCCACCGACATCGAGTATGAATTCGGGACTCGGAACCCGTACAACTTCCTGCAAGTCACCTACTACAAGGTACTGAGTTCTGATGGGTTCTGATGTTCCTGCAGTCGTGTTCTGTCTCTCTGACCTGAGATCTGCTGGTTCCGTCCTCAGCTGGAGAAGCTGCAGAAGGCGGCAGCGGCGGCTCACACTTATTTCGTGGCGAATCCGAGTCACCTGGAGATGAGGAACAACATCGAGAAGTACCGTCGGATGGAGGGAGTGAACGAGGAGGACTTCCAGGACCGAGAGCTGGAGAAGGAGAAGCACTGGGTGAGGAACTGGTCGGGTTCTGATCTGAACAGAAACTCTGCTTATAATCAGTCCCAGGAGGTTTGTTGCTTTAGTGACATAAAAAGGTTGAAACTAAAGTAAATGTGATGCTGAGATCAGAACCAGCGACACAAACACTGAAACTGGACTCAGACTGCAGGAGTTTGATCCTTTGGAGCAGAACTCTGTTCTGGATCTGAACTTTTGGTCCAAATTATCTGTTAACGTGACAGTTTAGACCAGGGGTGTCAAACTCACGTTAGTTCAGGTCCACATTCACTGGACTGGACCAGTAAAATCACAGCATAATAAGATATAAATAACCACAACTCCACATTTGCTTTGTTTTACTGCAGAAAACAAGTACATTTTGAAAATGTTCACATTTAAGGAATTATATTTTTACAAAACATCATGAACAACCTGAAATTTCTTCTGAAAAATAAGGTAAATTTCAATAATATTATGCCTCAGTTTATCATTTAAAAATCAAAACTTCCAGATCACAGAGTGTCTACAAAGGAACAAAACATTTAGTCACAGGTATCTGGAACTGAACAATGTAGTATTTTACTTTCTGATCAAAACGACAAAAGTCAGACAAAAACAAGACAAAATATTTCAAAAATGAGACACAAAATGACAAAAAAACAGACAAACTACACAAGCGAGACAAAAAGAGACAGAATGACAAAACCAAGACAAAAAATGACAAAAGCGAGAAACAAAACAATAAACGACGCAAGCGAGACAAAAAGTAAACACAGAAGAACAAAAATGAGAAACAAAACAATAAAACATGAGACAAACAACAAAAGTCAGACAAAAAACAAGACAAAATATTAAGTAATGAGACACAACAAAAAAACGAGCAATATAGTATTTTACTTTATGATCAAAACAACTCATCATGGTCTGGAAATTATTTTAAATTTATAGTTTTACTAATTTACAGTCTGCAGTTAATGTCTTCTGGGGAATTTTTACACTTTACAAAGTTGTCCTGTGGGCCGGTTTTGACCTGCAAGCCGCATGTTTGCCACCCCTAATTTAGAGGTTCCGTCTGAAACCTGCTGCCTGATTAAATCACCGTGAAGCTAACGTTAGCTTCAGGCTACAGAACAAACTGTTCATCTCATTTCTGACTGAGTTTTCACTCCACTAAGGAGGCGGATCTACCTCATGAAGCTCAACCAGAGAAGGCCAAGAGTGAGCAAAGCAGGAATCAAAGCAAAGAATCTAAAATATAGAACATGTTCTGACTTATTTCACACTTTTTTGTTTACTACATAATTCCATATGTGTTCATTCATAGTTTTGATGCCTTCAGTAAGAATCTACAATGTAAATAGTCCTGAAAACAAAGAAAAACCATTAGATGAGAAGGTTTGTCCAGACTTTTGACTGAATGTAGTTCAGATGATCAGACAGTTTTTCTTCTGTAAAGTAAAAGAAGGAGCAGCCTGAAGCTCTGGATTCCTTCACTGTTCAGACACGTTTCTGAGCCTGATGAGGCTGAAATGATCCGTTAAAAGATGTTTCTGACCTGAACGGTTTCATCTCTGAACCCTGCTCTTCTCTCCTGATCAGGTTCTGTACGACGCAGCGCTGCAGCAGGAGGCCTCCTCTGATTGGCTGCAGGCTGCTCTCACCTGGACACGTTGCGTTTCTGAAACCCTGCGGCAGATGGACGAGTGTCGGCTGCAGTGCGACGTCGAGCCTCAGCGGCTGCCGGAGGACCGAGGCGTCGACGGCGTTGACGGAGCGTTTGAAAAGGCTGCAGGTGAGACGACCGGCAGAGTTTCTGTTGGACCAGAACCAACCAGAGTCTGACTGTTTCCTGTCTGCAGCTCTGGCGCTGTCGCTGCTGTCCTGCCGACAGTCCTGCAGCTCTCAGATCGCAACCAGACCCGGAAGGATTTCTGCCCAGGAGGACTTCCTGCCCACACAGCTGGAACATCTGCACATCGCTCAGTTTAAAGGTCAGAACATCAGTAACAATATGAAGTCCAAACAGTCTCCAAAATGACCCAATTTATCTGCTAGAAACTGAACAGTCTTTAGATTTTCAACTTTAACCAGCAGTCCTTGAACCTATCGTGTGAGATATAGAAAAAATGACCAAAAATAACTTGAAGATCACTTGATTCTACACGTCTCATTCAAAAGTTCTCTGAAAGTAAAGCTTTTGCAGCAGATTTTGTTAAAACCTAAAGATTCTTTACTCCTAAATGCAACTTACTGTGCAGCGAGTTGTTGGAGATACATTCATCATGGTGAAACATCTTTCTACAGCTGATGAGCAGAGTAGAGAGGAAAAGTCTGGAGATAGAAAAACATCTACAGTATGAAGAGACAACATTAGCTCAGAGTGTTATCATCTGAGGAAAAAATGTTGGACATGATGGTTCCAGGTTTTTACATTTTTCTAAAATATAAAAATCTAATTTTCCATCATTCTAACTGAGTCCTACTGACAGAAGACATCTCTGAGTTCTCTCCTCTTCATGTTCTTCAGACTTCAGATTATAAAATGAGCCTGCTGGGGTTCAGAAGTTCAGGTGATTCTCATTGTGTTATTTTTCATTCACTGTTTTTCTCTTTGTGTTCTCCGACAGCCGGAGACGTTGGAGCCGCTCTGCAGACGCTTCGCTCTCTGCTGCTGTTTTATCCTTCAGATAAAGACTCTTTAGAGAACCTGCAGCTCTACTCTGAGACTCTGGGGGGCGACACCGAGTCACCGGACACTCAACCTGCTCAGGTAAACCTCAGAACGTCCAAACACCTGAAATGAAAGGTTCATATTAGAAACACTGGTGAGGATCAGGAGGTTCTGACTCATTCCTGGGTCAGTTCTTAATGAAGTAATTATTTGCTGATGAGTTGATTATTTTACTTCACAGCACATTTTGAAAACAAAGTCAGTTCTGTGGGTCTAGTTCTGTCTCTGGTTCTGTGGGTTTGGTTCTGTCTGGTTCTGTGGGTCTAGCTCTGTCTGTCTGGTTCTGTACATAAAGTTCTGTCTTTTTAATGTTTATTTAACACATTAAAGTCTGTTAAATCCATGAGGCAAGGTTCTGTTTGTTCCGTTGGTTCCGTTTTTTCTGTTTGTTCTGCTGGTTCTATGTGTTCAGCTGGTTCTGCTTGTTCTGTTTGCAGGAAATCGTCACGTTCGTCCATCGATCTCTGCAGGAGAAGAAGCTGCTGTACTTCGGTGTGGAGAACCTCGGCTTCACGTTCTCCGACCCGGTAAGTTCAGATGTTCTTCAGTCGGTGAAATCAGGTTCTGCTGCTGGAGACTCGGTTAGAAGCTGTGAATGAACCCGAGATTTGTTCTGTTCAGGATCTCTGGACTCCAGAGGACGTAGTTCCTGAATCTCTGAGGGACATCTGGAGGTGAAACAGACACACAAACAGACACACAAACAGACACACACACACAAACAGACACACAAACAGACACACAAACACATAAACAGACACGCAAACACAGAAACAGACACGCAAGCACATAAACAGACACACAAGCAAACACACAAACAGACACAAGCAAACACACAAACAGACACACAAACACATAAACAGACACACACATAAACAGACACACATAAACAGACACACACAAACTGACAAACACATAAACAGACACACAAACACATAAACAGACACACAAGCAAACACACAAACAGACACACATAAACAGACACACAGACACACACATAAACAGACACACAAACAGACACACAAACACATAAACAGACACACAAACACACAAACAAACACACAAACAGACACACAAACAGACACACAAACAGACACAAGCAAACAGACAGACACAAGCAAACAGACACACAGACACACACACACACACACAAAGAAACAGACACAATAACAAACAGACCACAAACAGACAAACTGACAAACGGACACAGAAACAAACACACAAACAGACAAACTAACAGACAGACATACAGACAGACAAACTAACAGACAAATTAACAGACAAACAGACAGACATACAAACAGACAAACATGAGTGAACATCAGCCTGGTGGGGTTCAGTGCTTGTGTTTTGTTGTCAGAGCTGATAAACAGAAGATGACTGAGAAGATGGAGGAGGACCAGCTGGAACAGGAAGTGGACGACAGCGGCTTCTTCTCTGGTGATCAAACGTTCACCTTTCATCAACCAATAATCAGCAGGTTTATCAACAAACACATGCTATTAGAAGCTCACATTGACATCACAATAACCTGGGTTGGTGTTAGCATTAGCTCTGGTTGGAGGTCATGAACTACCACAGAAGTCTTTGTCATGGTGTCCGTCGCTTGGTTAACTCCCACATTGCTGTCTGCTTTAACTTCAGCCCAATTTGATCTGAAGTGGGCTGCACCAGTAAAATCAGAGACTAACAACCTGTGAATAACTCCAAATTTTTCTCTCTGTTTTAGTGCAAAAAGCATTTTTGTCAGACAAAAAACAACAAAAACAAGACAAAATATTCAAAAAAATGAGACACAAAATGACAAAAGAACAATAGATAAGATAGATAAGATAAGATAAGATAAGATATATTGATCCCACAGTGGGGAAAGTTCACCGTTGCAGCAGCTCCAGGGAGAAAAAAAGTATAAAGGCAGCACAGAATAAATTAGAAACACACAATGCAAATGACAAAAAACAACCAAAAAGAAGACAAAATATTCCAGAAATGAGACACATAACGACAAAAGCGAGAAACAAAGCGACAGAAAATAAACGATGCAAGCGAGACAAAAAAGAAACACAAAATGACAAAAATGATAAACAAAACAAGCATGAGACAATCAACAAATCAGACAAAAAAAAGACAAAAAAACAACAAAAATGTTCAAGACAAAATGTTCAAGACACAATATGACAAAAATGAGACACAAAATGACAAAAGAACAATGAACAATCTAGTATTTTACTTTATGAGCAAAACAAGTTGTCTTGGTCTAGAAATTATTTTAAATTCATAGTTTTACTATTTTACAATCTGCAGTTAATGTCTTCTCTGTAGTTTTTATACGTTGAGGGTCGGATTGGACCCTCTGGCGGGCCGGTTTTGGCCTGCTGGCCGCATTTTTGACACCCCGCTCTACAGTATTAAACAGTAAGAGGCTCCACCTGGTGGAACAACCAGGAACTACAACTGATCTACATTCACTGACATCATCTCCTCCATCTGCTGCTTTATTGGTTTATACATTTAGAATCAATGAAATTATTTCCACCCATAGTTTCCCTGGTAGAGAAGAGTTAAGAGTTCATCCCGTCTCATAGTGTCTCACCTGTCCTCCCTACAGGTGGTCCAGTCCATCAGGTGGGTGTCACCATCACGATGGACGACGAGGTCCTGAACGGGACCAATCGGGTCGTTCTGGATGGTGTGATGTCAGAGAAGGAGTGTGACAGAATCCTGCAGCTGGCAGCCGTGAGTTCATCTCCTCTCAGTTCAATGGATTCAGCCTTCAGTGTCTCACTGCTGTGACCCAGAATCAGTCTCTGGTCCTTCAGAAAGGACAGCCCGGTTCCTGGAATACATCTCAGGATGGAGGAGCTCTGAGCCGATCACAGCTGTGTCCTTCAGGTGTTTCCATCTGCGACATAAAGAGGAGACACAGCGCTGAAATGTACTCTATCGTCCAAAAGTTCAGGGTCACTTAGAAATGTCCTTATTGTTGAAAGAAAAGCAGTTTTTTTCAATGAAGATAACATTAAATGAATGATAAATCCAGTGTAGACATTGTTAATGTGATAAATGACTATTGTAGCTGGAAACAGTTGATTTTTAATGGAATATCTCCATAGAGGTACAGAGGAACATTTCCAGCAACCATCACTCCTGTGTTCTAATGCTACATTGTGTTAGCTAATGGTGTTGAAAGGCTCATTGATGATTAGAAAACCCTTGTGCAGTTATGTTAGTACATGGATAAAAGTGGGAGTTTTCATGGAAAACATGGAATTGTCTGGATGAACCCAAACTTTTGAACGGTAGTGTCTGATTCACATCTTAACTATTATCTCCAGCTCAATCAGAACACGTCGCTGCTTATTACTGTTTTATATTTCACCAAATGTGTGTTAAATACAAGTAAAATTTGCAAAACCTTCAGCAAGAAAATTCCAATAATTCCTTAAAAGTTTCCCTTAAAAATGTTATTTAAAAAAAAATAATACCCCAAATTTGGCAAAAAAAATCTTGTATTTTCAAAAAATTAGTAAAAATCTTCCAAAAAATGCTAAAAATATCTAAAGTGATTCCATATATATCAGTAAAACTTCTGTCAGATTTTTCTGTGAATGTTCTTAAGAAACATTTTTAACATTTTTTTTCCACCAAAAAATGTTCAAAGATTTCCCAAAAATGTTGAAAATGTGGACATCAGAAGTTTCACTGTGATAATATATTTTTTTTTTCCACATTTTAAACTTTAAACCAGGTCAATTTGGACCCGCAGGACGACACTAGGGTTAATCACACCTATGCAATTTCCCTCAAGTATCAAACTTTTCACCGGTACTGATGTGTTTGGAAAGTTTCACATGTTGTCCAGTATTTTTAAGCCTTCGAAACTGCGATTGAAAAGACAGATGAAGAATGAAAAATAATAAACTCATGGGTTTCAAGAGGGTCTTCATTCTGCTAAATACCTGTTTCCTGTTCCCTCCTTCGACTCTCAGGTGGAAGGTAGTAAAGTAAAGGAGTTGAGGATGAATCCGGGTTGTACAAGCTGTGGAATGAGGCTTTTGAAACACTCTGAGCTCCTGTTTCTCTCCAGGTGGCAGCATCCGTTGGCGACGGTTACCGCGGGCGACGGTCTCCACACACGCCTCATGAGACGTTTGAGGGCCTGACGGTGCTGAGGGCGGTGAAGGTGAGTGGACAGACTGGAGGTGTTCTACCTGCTGAGGAAACACCTGCTGACCTGCTGCTGTCTCTCAGCTCGCTCAGGACGGACTCGTCAACCAATCAGACGCTCGGCTGCTGCACGAACTCGGCGAGCGAGTCAGAGTTCTGCTGCACTCGTACTTCAGGAGCCCGTCCGGACTCTTCATCTCCTTCACGCACCTGGTCTGTCGCAGCGCCGTCGCAGGTAGCATCATCTGGAGGACAAAACCGCTGAACCACGGTTTCGTTTTAACTCACTGTGGTGGGTTTTAATTTAAGTCTTAATCCTGTGAACTTCTGGTTCTGGTTCTCTGTCAGGGGACCAGGAGGGCCGGTTGGATCTGTCTCATCCCGTCCACGTTGATAACTGTCTGCTGGAGCCGGAGACCAAACAGTGCTGGAGGGAACCTCCAGCCTTCATCCACCGAGACCTGAGGTACCCAAACCAGATGTTCTCAGTTCGTTTACCATCATCGTTCTATAAGACGTCATGTTATTACAGTAAACCTTCTTCATTCCTCTAAAGCAGGGTGTCAAACATGCGGACGACTTTGTAAAATGTAAAAATGACAGAAGACATTAACTGCAGATTGTAAATTTGTAAAACTATACATTTTAAATAATTTCTAGGCCATGACAAGTTGTTTTGATCATAAAGTAAAATACTCGTCTCATTTTTGTCTCACTTGTGTTTTTGATCTTATTTTTGTCATTTTGTGTTTTGCTTTATTCATTGTTTTGTGTATCATTTTTGTCATTTTTTGTAGTGTTTCTTGTCGCTTTTGTCATTTTTTTGTCAAATTTTTGTCGTTTTGTAACTTTTTTGTCTATTTTTTTCTCTTTTTTTGTTGTGTTTTGTGTCGTTTGTCAAATTTTTTGTTATCTTATTTCTCGCTTTTGTTGTTTTGTGTCTCATTTATATAATATTTTGTCTTGTTTTTGTTGTTTTTTCGTCTGACTCGCTTGTATTTTTTTGTCTTAGTTTTGTCATTTTGTGTTTTGTTTTATTCGCTGTTTTGTGTGTCGTTTTTGTTGTTTTTTTCCTCACGTTTGTCATTTTTGGCTAATTTTTGGCGTTTGTCCATTTTTTGTCATTTTCTAACTTTTTTGTCAAATTTTTTGTTTTGTTTTGTGTCGTTTGTCTCACTTTTTGTTATTTTGTTTTTTCGTTTTTGTCATTTTATGTCTCATTTTTGTAATATTTTGTCTTGGTTTTGTTGTTTGTCATTTTGATTATTTAGTAAAATACTATATCGTTCAGTTCCAGATGTGACTAAATGTTGTGTTCCTTTGTAGACACACTAATGTGGAAATGATAAACTGAGGAATAATGTTGTTGAAATTGAACTTATTTTTCTTAAGAAATTTCAAGTTGTTCATAATGTTTTGGAATGTTTTTGCACTAAAACAAAGGAAACATTTGGAGTTGTGGTTATTTATAGGTTATTATGCTGTGATTTTACTGGTCTGGTCCACTAAGATGAGTTTGACAGCTCTGCTCTAAATGACTTTTATTTGTCGTGTTTCCTCCTCAGACAGCAGCACAGAAACAGAATCAGTTCTGTGGCTTTACTTCAGCTCATTAAACTGTGTGAAAGGTTTGAACTTTTTGTGTTTCTCAGTGCCATCCTCTACCTGAACGACAACTTCGACGGAGGCGACTTGTTCTTCACCAACAGAGACGCAAAAACAGTCACAGTAAGTCAGTGGATCTCTGGACTGAGCTCTCAGGTTCTGCTCTGTTGTGGGTTTAGCTGCAGATCTCTGTTGTGTGTGACTTCAGGCGCGAGTGAAGCCCAGCTGTGGGCGGCTGGTCGGGTTCTCCTCCGGCCCGGTGAACCCTCACGGTGTGACGGCGGTGACCCGAGGCCGGCGCTGCTCGCTGGCTCTGTGGTTCACTAAGGAGAAGCTCTACAGAGACATGGTGAGTCATGCAACCGGCTCCGGCTGGTGATGTCGTGAAGAGACCGGCTGCAGCTCCATGCAAATCCTGCGGTAGTTTGCATCTTTGTCATCACGTCACTGCAGCCTCATCGCATTCATCACGCAGGAGAACAACACAGACAGCATTTAATAGGAATAGGAATTAGCTTTCTTTCAAAAATAAGGGCATTTTTAAGCGACCCCAAACATTTGAACGGTAGTGTACATGAATTAAAGCTGCTCTACATAAGTTAAAGTTGCTCTAAAATTAATTATAGTTGCTCATATTAGTTAAAGTTGACCTACATTCACGTTCAAAAGTTTGGGGTCACCCAGACAATTCCATGTTTTCCATGAAAACTCCCACTTTTGTTCTGTATTAAAAATAATCAACAGAAAATACTTGAATGTATCAAGGCAAAACAATGATCAAAATAATAATACAAAAATACAAAACAATAACAGAAAATCTGAATCAGAAAATCAAACCTTCACCTGTCCTTCAGTCAGTCCAAATCAGAATAAGCAGCTTCACTTTCAACAATATAAAGTGACTATGTGCTTTGTTCGATATCAATAATCCACTGACAGTTCATGGTTCAAGTGAAAGGTAAGCTGATTCATAAAACAATTCCAGACAATTCCAAAATTTCCAACAAGTCCTACCACACCATTCTGGAAGGGATGAAGCTGTGGGGCTTAAGACCTGCTAATGAGTGAGGTGGGTGAAGGGGTGAAACCTGTCAGACGGTTTTCCAGTTTGGTCCAGGGTAGCTCACCATCAGTTCAAACCTGTTCAGCAGACAGGCTTCATAATTATCATCATTATCATCATTATCATCATCAGCCATTCATCACATTTTCCATTAGTTGCTCACCAATATTCAGCACAATGTTGGTTCAGGTGGGTGGCATCCAGAAATCCAAAAGCAGTTGAAGGCCTGTTAGCATTAGCATGAGTATTATAATGAGCGATGGCATGAAATCAACCAGCTTCCAACACACTTAACAGGAGTTTGAACTCACGTCCTCTTTGATGCTGTGATTTCCAGGTTTCCAGGCTTGTGAAAAGTGAATGGTTTCCAGAGATGAGTAGTGATCCTGTTGTTCAAGTGACTGTGTGTGACTGAATGAAGCTGATGGGCTTCAAACAAAGGAACAGGGGTGGATTCCAGGTGGGAGAGAGACTGCCTGTGATTGGCTCAGGTGTTGAGAGTGACTGTGACTGATTGTGACTGGCAGGTGTCTGTTCATGTTGGGATTCCCGATGGCCAACAATGAACTATTCCAGAGTGAATGCTACAGATGACATACTAAACTATGACATTTTAATGACATTTTGGACAACATACTAAACTATGACATTTTAATGACATTTTGGACAACATACTAAACTATGACGTTTTTTCTACATTTTGGACAACATACTAAACTATGACATTTTAATGACATTTTGGACAACATACTAAACTATGACATTTTAATGACATTTTGGACAACATACTAAACTATGACATTTTAATGACATTTTGGACAACATACTAAACTATGACGTTTTTTCTACATTTTGGACAACATACTAAACTATGACATTTTAATGACATTTTGGACAACATACTAAACTATGACCTTTTTTCCACATTTAGGACGACATACTAAACTATGATGTTTTTCAGGCCCTTTTGTTGGTTTTATTCAATAGGTAAGTAGAGAGGAAGACAGGGTAGACTTGCAGTAAAGGACCATGAGCTGGAATCGAACTTGCATCTCTGAGGCAGTCCTCTTTATGAGTCGCCCTCTCAACCAGTTGAGCTACCTGGGCACCTTTTTTCCTCGTGTTGAACGACATATTAAACTATAACTTTTTTTCTAAGTTGTCGATGAAGACGCTGCAGAAATGTCCGAAAATTCACATAAAGATGAAAGAAAACGGTTCCATGTTGTTGCTGTCTAGCAAAGGATGTGTCTAAACTTAGAAGCAGCTGGAATGGAGACAAGCTCTGATGGTGTTTCCTGAAGAAAAGAGTGAAGGACAGAAAGGTGAATTTGTGTTCAAAATAAGGCTGACGGCTGAACGTAAATAAAGGCTTTGTGAAACATCAGGAGCTTCACCATGGTCTGGCTGGGGTTTGCTACATCACATGACCTAAATATGTAGCGGGCAGCAGGAAATGATGGGACTCAGAAACAGCCCACAGTTTAATCATTTGTTCCTTGTATGATTTCCAGCTGATAAATCATAGTCATTTTGTAGTAGGATTGAACTCGTGATCATCAGCAGGTAACTGACACAGGCAGCTCTATCTGGCAATGGGAAATCCTTAACAAAGCCATGGATCCAGACTATAAGCCGCATCACTGTGAAAATTTAATGAAGTGGTCCTTGTGTCATTTCTGAGTTCCTCTGAAAATTTCATCAAAATCCGTTAGTCCATTTTTGAGTAATGTTTCACACAGACAGACAGACAGATTTACAGACAAACGTACGCCAATCATCACATAACTCTGCCGTTCCTTGGCGGAGTAAAAATAAAAAAGACGACATAGCTTTGCTCTACCCATTCTTTAGGAAAACTGACTTTGCAAACGTGGTTGAAATTTTAAGAAACAGGAAGTCAGACCTTTAGGATTAAACTTTCTCCCGATTTAATGAACACGTCAGACTTTGAACAGTCTGCAGGAACTGAAAGAAGTCAGTTCAGCAGCAGTTTAGTGGGTGCTTGGATGCTGGAAACTTTGTGGTACTTGGAGCCCTTGTACTTCTTGTACTTCCATCAGGACTGACTGGTCTTATTCTGTGTTTCAGGAGCGAGAAGAGGCCGAAGCCCTGTGGGCCGCCGACGGACAAACTGTGGTGAAGAAGGACGAGGACGAGGAGGGCGGAACCAAAGGACGAAACGCTCGCAGTCAAGCGACTCCGGAGAAAAGTCGAGGGAGAGGAAGAGTGACGGGAGGCAGAGACGAACTCTGAAGGCCTCCTAGAAGCAGACAGACTGAAACCACGGAGCATTTACAGACACTGACATCATCTGTTCAGCTGCTGCCTTCAATGTAAAGCTGGTATCTGTGTAAATACTGCGGTTATTCTGTATATGATGAAGGTAAGTCAGGGAGACGCTGTCCTTTAAAGTCTGTACTTTGGTTTCTGGAGCTTTACTGACAGAAAGGGCTGCAAACAACGATTATTTCTACTGTGGATTATTTTCTGAATTAATCAATCACATGTTTGATCTATAAAATGTTGAAAAATGTGAATCAGAGTTTCCTCAAATGTCTTTTTGTTCACAGATCTTCAGCTTTCTGCCACAGAGGAGGAAAGAAACCAGAAAATATTCACATTGAAGAAGATTGAAAAATACTTGATTATCTAAATCAGGGATGTCAAACTCATTTTAGTTCAGGGACCACATTCAGGAACCAGACAAGACACAAAACAACAAAAGTGAGAAACAAAATGACAAAAAATTGGACAAAAAAAGTTAGACAGCAACAACAATTAGACAAAAAATGATAAAAACAATAAAAAAACGATAAAAAATAGACTAACAACACAAGCGAGACAAAAAAACAAAAAAACGACAAAAATGATAACACAAAACAACGGATAAAGCAAAATACAAAATGACAACAATAAGACGAAAAACATAAGCGAGACAAAAAGGAGACACAAAACAACAAAAACATGAGACAAAAGTCAGACAAAAAAACAAGACAAAATATTACAAAACAAAAAATCCAATGATCTTAAATTTACATTCTTTTCCACATCTGTGTAGTAATCCTGACACAACACCATACAAACTAAAGTGGGAACTATAAAGAAAGAAGATGTCCCCCTGCTTTGTAAATATACTAAATTTACACATAAAAATACATCAAAGTTGTGGAAAAATTTAAAATAGCAGTTACCGGTACTTTTATCAAAAAATTGCAGTTAATCTCTTCTCTGTTATTTTTACAATTTACAAAGTCGTCCATGTTTGACACCCCTGATCTAAATAATTAATGATTAATTTAACACTTGACAGCTAATCGATCAATCGTTGCAGCTGTATAATGTGAGTTCAGTGTGATTGAAGTTGTGTGGAGAGAAGAAAACAAAAAGTGCAGTGAAAGCAGCTGATTAAAATATAAAGTGGTTAATTGTTGCTCGTGTATGTGATAAGATGTGGGATTAGACAGGAACAGCGGCAGCATCATGAGGTCCAGCTGGAGGTGGAGGCAGCAGAGAGGTGCAGGATGGAAAAAAAGGATAGAAATAGAGAGATTACGGTTAATCCCTCGTAAATGAGTGCATTTGTTTATGAAGCTTAAAAAATCTCCCATTTAGAATATGGAATAGTAATCCAGGCAGAGATGATTTAATCATTCACATGCAGCAGCGACACTCCGTCTTATCCTCGTCCTCCTCTTTGTCTTTAGAGTCAAGTGCTGTTTATGGCCCCATATTAACACTCTCAGTGCTCTGTGTTATAATCCGCCGCAGAACTGGGTCACCGTTTAATGGAGCCTGGTTTTAACCTTTTCCCTCCCTCACACATGGACTCATGCAGAACCCTAAAAGTCTGCGTTAATCTGCTCTTAAGCAGGTGTTACGTCTCCATAATGCACCTCAGATATCCTCACATTAAGCAGCACAACTGCTCTAATTACAGCCGGCCACAAAGACGCAAAGTTTGCGGCCGAGTGACGCCGTGTTTCTATATTTTATATGATTAGCAGAAGTTATGTAAGAAGTGACGTGGAGGCAGAGCATCCTGTTGTCATTAGAAGTGAGTAGCCGCAGATCATCCTCATGTGGCTTCCTCCATTAACTGTCTATTTGTGGACACAAAGGCTTTCAGCTGCCGGTTTTGTGATGCTTTACATCGTGTTGGTGAGTCCACTGGGGTAAAACTCATCCTAGTTGTGTCTTTATGTCAGAGTTGTGTCAACGCTGTTTGTGACACGTTTAATCCAGTCAGAATCCCAGCGTGATGCATCCATTCAGAACCAGCTCAGAGAATCAAAAATCAGCTGAACTTGTCTCTGACGTACAAAGATCAAGATGATGGAGACGTTTTTCTGTCTTCATTTACTGTATTTCTATATTTTGACTTTATTTATCTGACTATGAGACCTCACAAAGATTGAAAAAGATCCAGGAAGATCAGTGAACAACTAAAAACCAGTGAAGCACAGAGTCAGCAGTAATCAGGAGGTCTAGAAGGAGTCATAGTACCACTAATCAGAGCTCCTAAAATGACTCCACAGACAGTGAACTACTTCCACAATCCAGCTGTAAAAACAGACAGCAGCTGCTTCAGACTTGGTTCAGGAGTTCTCCATGGAAACCAGAGTTAGTGTGAAGCTCAGACAGTGTGAAGGAACCTTCAGAACATCAACCTCTATGGACGGAGGACAAGAACTAAACCTGGTTGCTGCTCAGAACTAAACTTCCAGATGAAAGTTTGCTGAAGAACATGAGAAGAAGCCTGGTGGATGTTGGAGAACATTCTTTGGTCAGATGAAGATAAATGAGTTCAGATGGAGTCCAGATGTTTGGTGTGAACCTGACCAGGACTACCACAGTGGATGCATAGTCCTGACAGTGAAGCACGGAGGTGGAAGTATGATGATGTGGGGCTGAATGAGGTCAGAAGGTGTTGAAGACATTTCTAGATGCAGCATGAAGGTCTGAGGATGAACCAGAATACTGGCTGACCAGAAGAGATGGAAGAAGAGGAATATTCCAGCAGGAGAACATCCAAAGAACTAAATCACGCAAGAGCTTCTCCAGTGGAACAAAGTGGAACCAGGACCTGGACAGTGTGAGTCCTGAACCCAACAGAACCTTTGTGGTGTTTTCCAGAGAAAGGTAGAGCAACACAACCCCTCCAGCAAAGAGCAGCTCAATAAAACAGAGAAGAATGTGAGAAGATGTGAGCAGAAATGAGTGGACTCTGGTTTCCTCCATGCTGAGGAGGGTTGAGTCTGTCATCAGAAATAAAGGAAGACATACGAAGGACTGAAGGAACCAAAGAACCTCAGGAACCAAAGGACTTTTAGAGTTCCTGCTGTGGAGCCTGAATTTAATATAATAAATCTGAACTGTACTTTGTAATCTGACATAAATACTCTTCTGCTAGAAGTAATCTGAGTACTGTGAGGTGATGCGGTTTAGAATAATTTGACATTGGACTGATACTGCACAGAGCTGTACTCCCTGCTATGTTCTAAACTACTTCAATATGAGTTTTAACTGCCACAGAGGAGACGTTACAGTAGAGCAGGCTTTAAATGGTCTTTAAATAACATCCCATAATAACGCTCTGCCTTCATCCTGACCTGTGTCCGTGCATCTGTTAACAAATCCCTTTTTCTCTTTTTTGGTTTTCTCTCTGTTTTACGCTCCAAATCCAGAGTCGGCGCTGAACAAAGGTCAACACTTTTAAAAACGGCTGAATTTATCCTCCAGATCTCTGCTGCTCCAAACACAGATGACATGTAAATGTGACGTTCTATTAGTAGAACGATGCCGTTTAATTATCTCAATCTTTCTCCTCAAGTCTTCTCTGGAAACTAATATTCAGAGACTTGATCCATGTTGGAAACTTTCTTTACTTCTCATCCAGCAGGAGGCCAAAGCTACACTTTTAGAATTAGTGAGGATTTAAACCTGTTGTTTCTCAGTTTAATTCTGTCTCACTGTTTCAGGAGTTACTGGAATGTTACAAAACCACTGATACTAATTTTAGTGTTAATTACAAAATGGAAAGCATTTAAAGTGAAATATTTACCCAACAATTCTTTTTTTTCAACCCAACCCATTAACATAGAATATTTAATAGAGGTAGTAGTAGTAGTAGTGGTAGTTCTTCCAGTATATTGCAGTTCAGTCCACCACCTGCTAGGACTTCAACAATAAAATTAACTATAATAACATGAGAGAATTATCTGATTAAAAAGTACAGTTCAAAAATTATTTGTAGCTTTAAAGTCAGATCCAAGTGTCTTCATTGCATTGGAGCTTCCAACAAGACGATGATGAGGAACATGGAGCCAAAGTGATGAAGAGAAAACAATGAGAAGATCCAGACCTGAATCCATCCAGAATGTGTGGAGGAACTGAAGAGCAGAGTGATGGAGAGGAAGCCTTCAAAGAGCTGGAGATGGACACTTGGAGGAACTAAATCCCAGTGGAGACCTGCAGGAACACTGTTAGACACTAGAACTACTGGTGGACTGATGGAGGACATAAAGACTCTGATACCTGAGGAACAGGAGGAACCAGTTTGGATGAAAACATCAACATCTAAAACACAACATCTGGCTGAGTTTGTTTTTGTCATTTACAGCCAGAAGAAACCTGTCAGTCAAATAAAAACTCATCATCAAAATGAAGTATTTGGAGGAGTAATTAAACCCGATAAAAGTTAATTTTATATCGTTTTGGATTTCAGATGTTCCTAATAAAGAACCTGATCAGTAGCTGGTGGTCGACTCAGCAGCAGGTTGAAGGTTTTATTCCAGAACGGATCTGATCCTTCTCCTGAGAACGTCCAACCGGAACAGAACCTGAGGAACCAAAGAGGAGTTTAGGCCCAACAGGATCAACACAAGGCCAGAAAGTACAGAGAAAAAGACAGAAACTGGAGCTTTGACTCTCAGATTAAGTTCAGTCACAGCACATTGTTCTGTTTGCAGTCGGACTGCAGCAGAACTTTCCTCTGGATCCTGGTTTCCTGCCTGCAAACCTTCTAATATTAGCTTCACCTCAGGTTTACAAAACACCAACGTGCTGCCACTCCGAGGCCTCTGACAGACCATAAAAAGCCATGTTCCAGGTCTGTATTATTCCTGCCTCCCCCCCTCCTGGTTTCCATGACCGGGTTCTAATTCACCTCAGATCTGGTCTTGTGACCCGTCAGCGCTGATCTGCACCTTGTTTGGTTTCCTCCAACTCTCCCCCTCCAGCCCTGTTTCTGTCCATCCAGGGTTTATCCTCATCGCCGCTCATCTGTTCATCCCTCCAATCCTCATCTGTTCCTCAGAGCAGCGCTGGACGCCGACGCTGACGGAGCTTCGTCCTGCAGCGGTGGATGAACGTAGGATCTGAGCAGACACCTGGACAGGTGAGTCACATGGCGCTGCTTCTTCCTGCTTGTGTGTTTGTGCAGCTGCAGTCTTCAGCATCTGTAACAGATTAAAAAAAAATCACTGAAGTTCAAGTGAATTTTTTGACTCTCTTAGAGTTCAGAACTGAAAAATCCTTACAGAGTTGAGAAGCTGTTTGAATTTTAAAACGCTGTCAGTTTAGCTGAAATCACAGAGTTTGTATTTTATGTTAAAAATGTCAAAAGACTGTGGCACACTTTCATTGTTTTGCCTTTTGTTTATGTCACGAAGAACTCAGGGATTTATGGGATCAGCGTACAATCGTATGGACTGATAATCTGAGTAAAAAACAAATTCCTTTTGTTGTCTGATTCTTAATGCTGTCAGACATAATCTGCACCATGAAACCGTGTGAACAGCTTTTAGACTGTTAAATTATAACACAATACTGAGATAAACTGTGATTCAACACTGGTGAATAAAATGTGGCTTTTTATCTGCCTGAAGTCAATGAAATACCTGGAGGGGAAAAAAAGCATTTAAAAACACAACATCACAATAAATAATGCTGGGAAATGTCCAGAAATATGAAGCTAATCTGAAATAAATGCTACACAAAGATCTCCTGATTTAGCAGTTTAGCATCGAATCAGACGAGCAAAAGCAGCAATGAAGTGCATTAAATACATGTGTGTGTATATATACAGTATATTTATATACAGATACATCGATATATGCACACACAATATATATTAATATGAATATGATGATATAAGCTGATAAATGTGTTCATTATTGGGTGTGTTTAGTTACTGATTGAAGTTCTCTGGCATCTGTTTAAACTTGGAGTCAGAAGCAGAACTTTAGACGTTCAGGAGGTAAAACATCCATCATCTTCCCCCCAAGGTCCTCCATTATCTACCCCCCACCTCTTCCATTATCTGCCCCCGGCCCTCTATCTGCCCCGTCCTTTCCCCATCTCTTACCCAGATGCAAAGAGCAGTCGGTAATCGGATGAGAGCAGATTTGATTCAAAAGGCTTCAGTTAAAATCTCAGGCAGCAGGATTTAAACTCACTCTGCAGCCTCTTACCGCCGCAGCTCCGCCTCCTCGCCGTTAATGCACTTCAGCAGCAGCAGCAGCAGCAGCGGCAGCAGCAGCAGCAGCGTTTAATCACATGAACAATGAACAGCAGGAAAAGGCTCAAACTCTCATTATCAGAGCAGGTTCACATCTGGAGCTGAAACACAAACTTCACTAAATAAAGCTTGAATCTGATGTAAAACGCCGTTTATTTCCTGCAACATGTGATTTAATGTGGACATCATATTTACTTCAGCTTCACGTGACCCGGCCAAGTCCATTAAATCAAACCTTCCACAGTCACTCCCTTCCTCTCCTTGTCACTTCAAACAAATTAGAGGCAAATCCAGTGGGTCATGTTTAGACGGGAACATTCATTCAGACGGACGCTGCAGGACGAGAACATCAGCTCAGGTTCTCCCCAAAACACTCCAAGGTAGGAGAGGAAAAGCTTTTTATTCTCAGTATTACGGCTGCTTTCTGCCTCCTCACTGTGGTGATTACATTTGTCACAGTGCATGAGTTGGACCATTAGCTGATGAATTTACTGAAGTCATTTAATCAGCAGCTTCAGCATCTCATTAGTGAGAAACGTTGAGTTTCAGGACCTGCTGGTTTGTGTGTACATTCAGGGAGAGGATCATCTGAAGAGCAAACTTTCACTGTTAAAGTCAGGATGGAAACTGTGTGTGTGTGTGTGTGTGTGTGTGTGTGTGTGTGTGTGTGTGTGTGTGTGTGTGTGTGTGTGTGTGTGTGTGTGTGTGTGTGTGTGTGTGCATAGGTGTGTCCTGCTCTGATGTATTTATGAAAGTTTGCAAAGCAGACGAGGGTTAGTTTGACTTGCAAAGCAGCGTTTACTTGGAGACGAGCAGGTGAGCGCAGGTAAACGTCCACCAGGAACCAAGAGAACCGACTGATTTAAGGTTTCTGCTCCTGCATATTTTTTTTTACTTTTCTTCTCAGGATTTCCAGCTTTCCTGACTTCTGTCCTCCTCCAGTGACTGATAACCTTCGCCATGGGTGAAATGGAGCAACTGAGGAAGGAGGCCGACAGCCTCAAAGACCAGATCACAGTCAGTGGACTCACCTGTCTCACCTTTAACAAGACATTACCTGTTAAAATATATTATTTACACCTGTCTCACCTGTTAAAAAACTCCTTTATTTCTATTATTTACACCTGTCTCACATACAATAACTTTAATACGACATTACCTGTTAAAAAATTATCTTTATTAGTTTTATTTACACCTGTCTCACCTGTTTATACTACCTTTATTTCTATTATTTACACCTGTCTCGCAAACAGTAACTTTAACACGACAATACCTGTTAAAGTATTATTTACACCTGTCTCATCTGTTGAAATCATCTTTATTAATTTTATTTTCACCTGTCTCACCTGTTAAGACGTCTTTTATTTCTGTTATTTACACCTGTCTCACCCGCAGCTGCTTTAACACGACATTACCTGTTAAAATCATCATTATTAATTTTATTTACACCTGTGTCACCTGTGAAAAACCTCCTTTATTTCTATTATTTACATCTGGCTTGCCTACAGTAACTTTAATATGGCAATACCTGTTAAAATATTATTATTTACACCTGTCTCACCTGTGAAAACCTCATGTATGTCTATTGTTTACACCTGTGTCACCTGCAGCTACTGTAACCATTAGTTGTACTTCCACCTGTGTGCAGGCGGCCCGGAAGGCGGTGCAGGACACCACCCTGCAGGAGGCGTCGGCCAGCATCACTGTGGTGGGTCGAGTCCAGATGAAGACCAGGAAAACGCTCAGAGGTCACCTGGCGAAGATCTACGCCATGCACTGGTCCACCGACTCCAAGTAAATATCCAGAGGAGCTGCTGGCTGCTCTTATATCACACGTGTAGATTTGATATTTTATAAATGTTTTCATGCGTTAATTGAAGCGCCTCGTTGATGGTTTCTCCACCAGGTTGTGTGTCAGTGCGTCCCAGGACGGAAAACTGATTGTGTGGGACAGCATCACAACCAACAAGGTAGGAAACGCACAGGGATCGATCTGAATGTTTTTCAAAACCTGCAAACACCTGAAAATACAGGCGGAACCTCACCTGAAAAAACGGCTCCAAATCTGAAGAAACAAATACGATCAACCACAGTTTAAACAATTCCATGTTTTCCATGAAAACTCCCACTTTTATCCATGTGCTAACATAACTGCACAAGGGTTTTCTAATCATCAATGAGCCTTTCAACACCATTAGCTAACACAATGTAGCATTAGAACACAGGAGTGATGGTTGCTGGAAATGTTCCTCTGTACCTCTATGGAGATATTCCATTAAAAATCAGCTGTTTCCAGCTACAATAGTCATTTACCACATTAACAATGTCTACACTGGATTTATCATTCATGTAATGTTATCTTCATTGGAAAAAACTGCTTTTCTTTCAAAAATAAGGACATTTCTAAGTGACCCCAAACTTTTGAACGGTAGTGTCTATAAACATGTAGATATTGGTTTTAAATTATGATATTCTATTGTATTTTGTGTCAATATGGATGTATTTTTTACTTTAGGGTGTCCAGGTCCATGATTTACAGCTATAATGCAGTAAAAAATTGATTAAACATGTATTCTTTTCTATTTGAAATGTCATATTTGATTCTATTTTGTGTTATTGCGGATGTATTTTTACATATACGAACAAAACATGCAGTAAATTCATGAAATGTATTTTTTTAATTTAAAAACTGGATTTTTTTTGCGTTTTGTGTCATTGTGGATGTATTTTTAAATATAAAAACATAAAATCAGTGAGGGTTAGGGTTAGACCCCAAACTTAACTTAACTTTAACATCTGTACCTCAAAACCCTTTTTAAAAATCTGCTAAAGGACCAATGTTTGACTTTCTGAAGGTCCTTGAATGCATCATGCGTGATGTTTGAGTCTGGAAAATAAAAAAAAAATTAAAAATGTTTAAGCAGAAGTTTCAGATTTCTACAGTTTAATTCTAACTCATCCTATTCTGGTTCAAGATATATTTAGTTTCCCTAATTTAGCAGATCTACAATGTCCTTTTTAAAAAATATATTTTCACAGTGAAACTTCTGATCTTGAAATCTTTGAACATGTTTTGGTGGAAAAAAAAAGAAATGTTAAAAATGTTTCTTAAGAACATTCACAAAAAAATCAACCAAAATCCAGCAAAATTCGCTGGATTTTGGTTGATTTTTATGTGAATGTTCTTCAAGAAAATATTAGAAGTTTTACTGATTTACTTTAGATATTTTTAGGATTTTTTTGGAAGATTTTTACTCATTTTTTGAAAATATTTACAAGAATGTTCTTGCCAAATTTGGGGTATTTATTTATTTATTTATTTTAAATAAAACTTTTAAGGGAAACTTTGAAGGAATTATTGGAATTTTCTTCCTGAAGGTTTTGCAAATTTTCAGAAAATTGGGGAATTTTTTTGCAGATTTTTTGGATTTTTTTCAGACAAGGAAACAGTATTTTTTGGTGCCCATAAATGAGGACAACAGGAGGGTTAAATCAAGCTTGAACTGGTCAGAATAATGTTGCAAAAATCTCATAAACTTGTGACGTTTCATCAAAATGACTTTAATCTACGCGCCTGTCAGCAGGTTCTATGGGTTCTCTCCTTCTTTATGTTGCTCTGTTCCCAAAGAACTTCAGATTACAGAGAAGAATGAACCACAGTGAAGAGAAATGAGTTCAGAAGGTGAACATCATCACCTCCTCAGCTCACCTGTGCTGTGTGTCTGCAGGTGAACGCCATCCCCCTGAAGTCGTCCTGGGTGATGACCTGTGCGTACGCCCCGTCAGGTAACATGGTGGCCTGCGGCGGTCTGGACAACATGTGCTCCATCTACAACCTGAAGGGCAAAGATGGAAACGTGAAGGTGATGCGAGAGCTGGCGGCGCACACAGGTGAGGTTAGGGTTAGTGAGGACATCACACCTGCTCCTGTCCAGGTGCTTCACTAACAGCTGATTGTCGTGCAGGTTACCTGTCCTGCTGCCGCTTCCTGAGCGACAGCGAGATCATCACCAGCTCAGGAGACTGTACCTGGTAAGAGACACACCTGAAGCTGCTGCAGCTCCTCTCTGGCCTCAGACTGACGTGTCCTGTCCTTGCAGCGTTCTGTGGGACATTGAGACGGGAACCCAGAAGACGGTGTTTGCTGGACATCAGGGCGACTGCATGTCTCTGGCCGTTTCTCCAGACTTCAAGTTCTTCATCTCAGGCGCCTGCGACTTCACGGCCAAGCTGTGGGACATCAGGGAGGGAAACTGCAGGCAGACGTTTGGAGGCCACGAGAGCGACATCAACGCCATCGGGGTGAGACGCAGAAACATCTGGAGGCTCCTCCATCTGCTGATCATAGCTTCTAGTTAGTTATTAGATAAACTAACCCTGTATACTTACTAAGCAGCTGTTTTTACTAACTATACAGCTGTTTTTATTCACTGTGCAGCTGTTTTTACTCACTACGCAGATGTTTTTACTCACTGTGCAGCTGTTTTAATAACCTGCAGAACAATCTGAAAGTTCAGTCATTTTTTTCCTTTGTGTTTCTAATTTCATTTTATGTTACTTGCAGCTCTTCTTAATTCTGTCGATTTAGAAGTTTTTATATTTTAGAAACTCTAATCTTCTTTTTATAATTTACTGACTTTATATCCATATATATCTTTATATCCAGGTGTTTTAATCAGTGTTGATCTGTGCTGTAAATGAAGCCTCCGCGTGTTTCCAGATTAGATCAAGTTTCCAACCCTCTCTGTCCTCCAGTTCTTCCCGAACGGTAACGCCGTGATCACCGGTTCTGACGATGCCACCTGTAAATTGTACGACCTCCGGGCTGACCAGGAGCTCATCACCTACCAGGACTCCGGCATCATGTGTGGCGTCACCTCTCTGGCTCCGTCGCTGTCCGGACGCCTCCTCCTGGCCGGATACGACGACTTCAACGTCAACATCTGGGACGCTCTGAAGGCCGAGAGAGTCGGTGAGTTACAGCAGCAGACTGTTGATTATCTAAAGTCTGATTTACAGTTTCAGTTAAACCAGTATCAGTAACTGCATCGACTGTGTGGAATTTAAACTCTAATTTGGTTTTTACTTTCAAGATCTAAATATTATGTGCTCACAAGTTTAATTATTGCTGTTGAATTAATTCATTTCTTCAAAGCAAAAACATAAACATGGAGCCAAAAACTTATGAGAAAAATCTAATTGGAGCAACTTCCTTTTTTCAATGTTTTCAACTTACAGACTTGAGATCTGAAGTTTGAAATTTACATTCAGGAATTTTTAAAAATGTTGAATAACCAGTTGAAGTTAGAAACTTGTGTTTATGCTGCTGGTTATTAAATAAGTGATAACTAAAATGAGGACGTTAATTTTACTAACTCAGTGCAGTTTATTTACTCAATATACAGCTGTTTTAGCCCACTGTGCAGCTGTTTTAACCCACTGTGCAGCTGTTTTAACTTACTGTGCAGCTGTTTTAACCCACTGTGCAGCTGTTTTTACTCACTGTGCAGCTGTTTTAACCCACTGTGCAGCTGTTTTAACTTACTGTGCAGCTGTTTTAACCCACTGTGCAGCTGTTTTTACTCACTGTGCAGCTGTTTTAACCCACTGTGCAGCTGTTTTAACTTACTGTGCAGCTGTTTTAACCCACTGTGCAGCTGTTTTTACTCACTGTGCAGCTGTTTTAACCCACTGTGCAGCTGTTTTTACACACTGTGCAGCTGTTTTAACCCACTGTGCAGCTGTTTTAACCCACTGTGCAGCTGTTTTTACTCACTGTGCAGCTGTTTTTACTCACTGTGCAGCTGTTTTTACTCACTGTGCAGCTGTTTTAACCCACTGTGCAGCTGTTTTTACTCACTGTGCAGCTGTTTTAACCCACTGTGCAGCTGTTTTAACCCACTGTGCAGCTGTTTTTACTCACTGTGCAGCTGTTTTTACTCACTGTGCAGCTGTTTTAACCCACTGTGCAGCTGTTTTAACCCACTGTGCAGCTGTTTTGACTCACTGTGCAGCTGTTTTAACCCACTGTGCAGCTGTTTTGACTCACTGTGCAGCTGTTTTAACCCACTGTGCAGCTGTTTTTACTCACTGTGCAGCTGCTTTAACTCACTGTGAAACAGTGAACATAATTTGATAAGAAATTGTCTGAACTGAACTGAAACAAAACAAAAACACTATGAGTTTGATTCAGGTGTTCTTGTCTTACCTGCCGTGTTGCTGCTCAGGTGTGCTGGCGGGTCACGACAACAGGGTGAGCTGCATCGGCGTGTCCTCAGATGGGATGGCGTGTTGCACTGGATCCTGGGACAGTTTCCTGAAGATCTGGAACTGAAGCAGCAGCAGCAGCCGACAGCAGGAAGAAGAAGATAAATGAAGTTTGAGGGAGGGCTGGGGGTGAGAAGAAGGTTTTAAACTGTGCCAAGATGTTGGAGAGGTTCTAATCTCACCTTTCTTCTCTGGGGGTTGGGGGGGAGGGTCTCGGAAAAGATCATTCCTATCAATAGTTACACTGTTAAAACATGCACATTACTGCAGCAGGTGAACAGTTGCCAAACGAAGGTAGAACACTGATGAAGGTGTGAAGTTCCAGCAGGCGGAGACTCACACCGACATGTTTTATATCCGAGTTATGAATAATACGAGCTTTTCTGTTTCAGACTGTCATTTGTTCCTAGTTAGAATCCTTAGACGCTTACAGCTACTTCCTGTTCTTTTTCTAACTTAATTAAGATGGAGTGATAGTTTGCAGACGTTTAGTGTTTGTTTTGTATGTGATCGATGGATTCTGGGTGTCGTTGTTTGGCCGAACCCCCCCAGTAGCTGAACAGACGGATAATAGCGTGTTTTCATGGTTCACTGAGCTTTTAGCAGATGACCTACTTGTGTCGGAACAGACTCTTTGTTATCTGGATGCTAGTTTCCCTCTGCAGGCTGCAGCTGAAGGACAGTTTCTGTACATAGAGACAATAAAACTAGTTTAGTTGCCTCCTCTGATTCACTCTGTGCAAACTGAAGCAATAATAAACTTGGGGTTCTGCATCACGACAGTGTTCAGAGTGGATTTCTACTGACTTCAGTTGTGTTTCTGTCTTTCAATCTATGATTTAATTCTGGAGTAAAACATAAAATGAGACTGTTGCTACTTCAAGTCTCTGAATAAATGTAAAAATATGATGAAAACAAACTTAAAGGTGGTTGTTCTACAGTCACATCTCACCAGCTGTGGACCAAATAAAACTCAGAAGATTCATTTACACCATAGATTTCCATCAGAATAAATCAGATACCAAAACATCATCAACATTTGCTGATAATATCTAATTTAATTCTTATATATACACAAACATTCAAAGGTTTGGGGTCATCCAGACAATTTCAAGTTTTCCATGAAAACTCCCACTTTTATCCATGTGCTAACATAACTGCACAAGGGTTTTCTAATCATCAATGAGCCTTTCAACACCATTAGCTAACACAATGTAGCATTAGAACACAGGAGTGATGGTTGCTGGAAATGTTCCTCTGTACCTCTATGGAGATATTCCATTAAAAATCAGCTGTTTCCAGCTACAATAGTCATTTACCACATTAACAATGTCTACACTGGATTTATCATTCATCTAATGTTATCATCATTGAAAAAAATGCTCTTCTTTCAAAAATAAGGACATTTCTAAGTGACCTTAAACTTTGGAACGATAGTGTATATAAATAAATATTAAATAAATTCAAGTGATTTGAATATTTTTGAGTCCAAATGTTAGTTTCTCGGAGGTAAAATTTGTGTTAACTCTGTCAAACAGTAAAACTAAATTCAGCCTCGTTTGAACCACTATAATTAATATTATATTATAATGGATATGTTAATTAATAGGGCTGCACAGTGGTTTGGTGGTTAAGAGCTACTAGAAGAAGCTAGAAGATGCCAGGTTCGTGTCCATTCCTTCCTGGGATCTTTCTGCATGGAGTTTGCATGTTCTCCCTGTACATGTATGAGTTTTCTCCAGGTTCTCCAGCTTCCTCCCACAGTCCAACAACATGCTGAGGTTAATTGTTGATACTAAATTGTTTGTAGGTGTGAATGTGATCGTTTGTCTCTATGTGCAGCCCTGGGATAGACTGGTGCCTTCACCCTAATCAGCTGGACAGACTCCAACCCCGCATCAAACATCAGTTATTCAGATAACAGACTGTTTTTCAAAATAAAAACAGTCTAAATTCTGTGGTTGTAGTTTCTTCCATGTGAATATTTTCTGGTTTCTTTCCTCTATGACAGCAAACTGAACATTTTTGGACTAAACACGACATTTGAGATGCTTCAATTATTTGAAATAGGATCAAAAATCACAAAATGTCCAAATGCAACATTCAAATAACAGGAGCTGAAATCTTTAGATGAGTCACATTTCATTATAAACAGATCACTGTGGTGCTACGGAGAACATGAATTATCAGATTCTCCACATGTGAGAAAACATTTAGACTGTTGTATATGTTTCAGTGGACAAGAAACTAACTAATTACCATTCCTTTGTAAGCTATGACTCATATCCTAATGTCTTTCAAAGTAATCGAAATTATGACTTTTAATTCTGTGTTTTTAATCTCACGTTTGAGGACGTCGTCTTGGACTTTGATCCACATTTTTCTGACATTTGCCGATCGATTCATCCAGAAGATAACATTTCATTTTGAGTTTTATATTCTGTTTGTGGAGAAATAAAGACCGGAAATATTTACATTTAAGGTGTTTGAAAAGATAAAGTTAAACAGAATAAAAGTAGCTTCTAACCAGATGGTAAAGCTGGACTTTTTTTTTTAATTTATATTTACACAATGACAAAAACAAGATAAAACTGCAGCGGTTCAATATTTACAAGAGAAAATTGAGTTTGTGAAAAATGGACACATAACAGTAGGTTGAGGATATAAAAGGACAGAGTGTGAAGACGTGACACAGCAACTCATTGGTTCTCCTTATCCAGAGACACCAGAACCCGGCGGCCCGTCGGACCGGACCTCTGTTTGTCTGGAGTGGAAACCTTCAGCTTCATCTGGAGGTGAAGGAGACAAAACTTCAGCTGGAGTTCTGATAAACTTTAAACAGCTTTAATGAGTCCGTATAATGTTTGGTTCTGGCCCACCTGTACCTGAGAACGCTGGTCCCGAGGTGAGTTGGTCTCCTTCAGGATCTGCAGCGGGGAGCGGCCTTCGCTTCCTACAGAACCAGGAAGTAAGAAGATCAAATTAATAATAATAATAATTACTACTTTAGTGAAGGAAACATTAAGCTTCAGCATCTAAATGAATAAAAACCTTCCACACACCTTTCTGCTTTGGTTTCCCACAATGCCCCTTGTTCTCATTCGTCACGTTCTTCACGGCCACACGGACGGCGAGGGGGGAGGAGCCTCCTTTCCCAGCATGCACCGCTCTGGATCGGACTCCCGGAGCCGAGAAGCCTTTTCCCAGCCACTGGGGCTTGAACACCACCTGACTGGGGCTCCTGGGGTCGAAGGTGGGGCAACGGATGCCGGTGCTGGGAACAGCGGAGGAACACGGAGGCTGAGGTTCTTCAGTGAGTTCTGTGGCGTCTGCAGATGCCGGTTCTGGTTCTGGTTCCTCTGACGGTGCAGGAGAACCTTCCTCTGCAGAGGGAACAGAAGTCTCAGGAGGCTCTGCTTCTACACTGACAGAAGGAAGAGCATAAGAGTGTTCCACGGCATCCACCTCCACAGTAGGTTCTGCAAATGAAGAACCTTCATGGTGGACCTCAGCGAGAACGGTGGAGGACGTGGTTCCTTCATGGCAGGTGATCAGACTCAGGCTCAGCCTCTTGTGTAGAGGAGACTCCGTGGCCTCCTCCAGGCTCATGTCTGCTTCCGTCTCCACCTCCACCTCCACCTGAGGCTCCTCCAGGATCACGAAGGGACTCAAGTCACTCAGGTTCTGCAGCACAGGGGTGTTCAGGTGTTTCGGGTTGAGGAGCGGCTCAGTGGATGGCAGCTCCTCCTCCATGAAGGTCTTCTGATTGTTCTGAGTCTCGCTGTGGAACAACAAGCCGAGGCGACGGGCGAAGGACCCGACGGTGGCTGAACAAACAGAACCATGTTAGAGTTCAGAGGGACTAAAGGACAAAGAGTTTAGGTTCAGGGTTACAGGTGTTTACCTGTCATGACGTCTCTGACAGGTGTCCTGCTGATGCCGATGGTCGGTGAACGAGGATCACTGAAGGTCGAAGAATTCTCGCTCTTCAGCTCATCAGATGTTTTGGACACGAAAGCACCAATCTGAGAAACACAAACACGAGCTTGATTCTGGATCCAGACTCTAAAGCATCTCAGAGACGTACTGACCGGGTGACTGACCAGGTGACTGACCAGATGACTGACCAGGCGACTGACCAGGTGACTGACCAGGTGACTGACCAGATGACTGACCAGGCGACTGACCAGGCGACTCACCTGGATGGGGGTCCGACTGATACCGGTGGAGGGAGAACGCGGATCGATCAGGTGACTGACGTGACTCTTTTTGACAGCTGGTTCTGGTTTTATCGCTGCAGGCATTTTACTCTCACTGGATCCCATGATGCTTATTAAGGTCACCTGGCTCACAGGTGAATAAACACTTTAATGTAAAAACACTACAAGTACCAACATCAACACAAACACACAAAATAAACCCACAAATGTTCCCTTTATCATCATATGACAAAAAATATCAAATCCTCACATTTGAATCAATCCACAAAGGTTGCTTGAAAATGATTAATTGATTATCAGAATATTCGCAGAGTGACTTTTTAATGATCAAATAATCCAAGTATTGTTTTGGGTCTGTTTGTTGTGTTTCAGTTGTCAGTGATCATTTAACATCTCTGTGAGGACTTTTGTTGTTAATAAACAAACTAACAACACTTTATTGATAATCAATCTGTGGATTATTTTCTGGATGAATCGATCAGCTGTTTACATATAAAACTTTATAAATATTAATTTTAAAAAAATGTGGATCAGGTCTTCTTCAAATGTCTTGTTTAGTCCAAAGATCTTCAGTTTACTGTCATAAAGAAACCAGAGAATATTCAAACTGAAGAAGCTGAAATCACAGAACTTGTACTGTTTTTTATGGAAAAATACTCAATAATTGATCATCAATATAGTTGGAGATTAATTTAATGTAGAAGAATATTTGTCCTTTCATTTCCAGCCACATTCATTCAAACTGAAATAAAGTCAATAATAAAACAAGCTGTTGTTAAGTTAAACTCTGACTAATTACAACATTTATTTTACAGCTTTCATCTGAACTCACTTTCTCCTCCAGCTTGATTAACGGGCAGTTTCCAGCAGCTAACATGCTAATAACGGCAGCTCGGTTACTATCAGTTTCCCGTTAAACCCAGCTGTGGTTCCGGTACCGGTGACCTGCAGTGAGTCTGAATCAGACAGATTCGGTTTAAAGCCGGTTCCAGCTGTTTCTTACCTTAAACTCTGTCGTTTCGTGTCTGCTCCTTCTGCTTCTTCATCAAACTGACGAACACTTTAAACCTTTAAATGGCGGCGCTGCCTACGTGCGTCTTTCAAACTAACCAATCAGAGGAGCGTCCTCTCCACCTCCTCGGCACTGATTGGCTCGGAGCAGGGAGGGACACGGTATGGGCGGGGCCTCCTGCTGATAACGCATTTGAACGTTAAAATGCTCGGTTTGTTTTTGTCACGTGGCCGGAAACACATTAAAAATCCTGCTCGGAGTCGAACCAGATTCCTCCAGAATAAACTGACAAGCTGGAATATCTGTTAAACTTTCACCACAGAAAACAAAGAACAGCAAAAAACTAAATAAAAGAAAGAATATTTACATTCTTAGTGGAAACTTTTGTATTTAATATACACCATCATGGAATCACTTCATAGCAATAACAACATAATTAGCTTTTTAATAAACGTTTTCTATTGTGAACGTTAAAATAATATTGTTTCCCAGTCAAATGAAACTGATGCTTCTGAATTTGAGATCAAAATTTGATAATAAGACCAAACAGACTGATTTCAATTTTTATTTCAGGATTTTCATATATCATACAGTAAAAGATACGTAAAAACATAACCTGACTGTGCCTTTTAATATTTTTATTCTTTTTTCCCAGAATTGTTGTTTGCATGCTGATATCTTTATTTTCCGACCTCTGATTGTACATGAGGCTTCAGTTCATCACTGTGTTCAGAGTTTAAATAAGTTGGAATGAAGGATTTAGTAACAGCATGTTGAAGTTTTCACCGTACTTCATATTCCTATAAATACCTGAAATACTTCCATGAAAACACGGTAAAATAATGTCTCATTGTCAAGTTCTAAATTATTTTATTAATTCTAAATAAACTATCATCACAGTATCTGACAGCATTTCTGACTGATGCACTGAATTAAAAGCAATAATTCAAGCAGGTTTTTACATTCAAGTAACATTTTCTGCAGTAAATAAATCTTTTTAGTATGTCTGTAGTCGATGATTAAACCCAAAAAAGCTCATTTTTTACCTATTTGTGTCTATTAAAAGTCTCTTCCAGCCTTAAAATGGTCCAAAAAAGGCTGTTTTCCTAGATAAGTTGCTGATGTGCACAAAGAACTTTATATTCTGCTGTCAGATCATTTTTAATTATGAATCTATTTATTTATATTATGCTGTGGAGCCGAGCTTTTCATTCTCAGATAAAAAAAAAAAAAACAGACATCTGGAATCAAAGCTTTATTGCTGAATATTATATTAAACATTGCAGTCAGGATATAAGACGCCTGAAAACAATTATAGTGCATCAATTATGTTACAATACACAGTAATGCAGACGCATTCATTTACACTGAAGCAGAGAGTTTACAGGAGTAATAAGAAAGGAGCAAGAAACCAGAAACATGATTTATCTTCCAATCAATAATCATCCAATCAGTAATCATCCAGTCAACACACACGCACGCACGCACGCACGCACACAGACACACACACACACTCAGTTCTTTGTTCTGGCAGAATAATGATTTTACTACAAAATTAAATAAAGTATAAAACAGAAGTGAAGCACTTTGTGTTTCTGAAGTCGCTGCTGCTCAGTTCTGACAGAACTTCTGAAATGTACCTTTAATCTACTGCAGAATAACTGAGAACAGAACCGGGAGAGCTCCGAGTGTCGTCCACCAACTCGACAGAACATCAGACTGTTTTCTACTGCAGGAACCTTCACAGCTGAGCCTCTGCTAGCGTTCAATTCTTCCAACAAGTTATTCCTTTGTAGTGTTCTGACTGCAGGAACTGGCCCCAAGGAACATCTGTCAGTGGAGAACATCTAATTCCACTATTGAGAAACAGCAACCAGGTACACCATCGTTCAAAAGTTTGGGGTCACCCAGACAATTCCTTGTTTTCCATGAAAACTCCCACTTTTATTCATGTGCTAACATAACTGCACAAGGGTTTTCTAATCATCAATGATCCTTTCAACACCATTAGCTAACACAATGTAGCATTAGAACACAGGAGTGATGGTTGCTGGAAATGTTCCTCTGTACCACTATGGAGATATTCTATTAAACATTTCCAGCTAGAATAGTCATTTACCACATTAACAATGTCTAGAGGGGATTTCTGATTCATTTCATGTTATCGTCATTGACAGAAAATGCTTTTCTTTCAAAAATAAGGACATTTCTAAGTGACCCTAAACTGTTGAATGGTGGTGTATTTTCCCCAAACTGTCCAGTCTTAACACTGTTACACTGAAATGGAGCAAACAGGACGTTAAAACCCTCACTGGCACTAAATTAAATAATCTAAAATTGTCAAAATTTTGTTGAAAATCGGTAAGGAATAAACCAGTGAATCTGGTCTGATCAGCTGTTTGGTTTCTAAATGAACAGAAAACACTGAGAAATGTGGATCACTGTTTCCTCAAATAATTAAAATATTCCATTACTGACACAGGGGAAGAAAGAAACCAGAAAGTCTTCACACTGAAGAAGCTGCAATCACACAATCTACACAGTTTTTATTTTGAAATTATTCAAACTGAAAAATTGATTTAATAGCTGACAACTAATCGATAAACTGACTTGTCGTTGTTGCTCCCAATAAAATGCTGCTGTGGGAGTTTGGTTGAAGTCAGAGAGGACAGATGCTGATTGGCTGAACCACGTTTTCTGTCCTCTGATGTCCAGCAGCTTCTTCTCTCTAACGTCACCATGAATATAAAGTTCTCCAGATGTTCTAACAGAAGCAGCCTCCACAGAGCTGGCTTTAGGTCCCGGAACTGCTGGTTCTGGTCAGAAGTGAAGCTGTTGGAGGTACAGTGGAACAGACAGATGATCCTGTGAAGGTTCCTGCAGAGGAAAGTTGCTGCTGCTGAACAGGTTCTTCTTGTTTACCTTCAAACTTCAAGTAACTGAAAGAGAATTTTGTTGAACCACCAGAGAAGAAACCAGGACAGAAGCTGAGGCTGCTGCTTCTGCAGGAGGACACCGATACGGTCAGGAGTCACTAAAACACATGGAGATGATGAAGATGAAGATGATTCACAGTGTCCTCCTCCATCCGTCCTGGTTCTTCCCTCCATCCAAACACTGAGCTCCATGTAAACTACACTCACACTCGATGGGCCCCCCGGCGGCTCCTCATTGGCTGCCTCCCTCCACCTCCCTGTGACAGAAGTGGGCCAGCAGGGCGTCCAGGTCTCTGCGGTCGGCGGCGCCGTACAGCGAACTCTCTCCCATCATGCTCAGCGCCATGCGCAGCGTGGACCAGATGTTGTCGGACATCATGGTGGCGGCGGCGCCTCCCGGTCCGCGAGCAGCTCGAGCTCCGTCTCCGGCCGCCTGCCGCTGCAGAGACAAGGCCTCCAGGAAGTGCTCCACCGCCTCCCTGAGGGCAAGTTTCATTTACGGGGTTATTCGTGTGACTAATATGCAAAAACCTGGAACCAACAATATGTTTCCAAGTGTCCACAGGCGTTACCAAAACTGGAGATTACGTCTCCACACACTGTAGATATTAACTATTACAAGAGGTTTCACTCCACTCTGTGAGATTTTACAAGAAAACCTCCCCTTGTTTCCATGTTTTCTTTTTAACCCCATAGAGCCCAACGTAGCGCCGGTGTTATGATTGCATATCGACACCCTCTTAAAATAATGGCCCAAGTCATTATTTTCAGGTTTTTCAGAAAACACAGAACAACTGAACCTTGATCTAGGCCATGATACTACAGGAGTAGAATCGCATGATCTGTTCAACTGAGGATGTACGTGATTTTACCAGATGTGGCCAGAATCATGAGGAGATGATTTACGCAAAAAATTATTTTTGTCAAGAAATGACTTAGGTCATTATTATAGGAAGGTAAGGATATTCATTTTTGACTGGCGGTAGATTTGAAACCAGATAGGATAGATCAATCATTCTTTTTACATATAAAATCTGGGGAATTACACTAATATTTCACACATTCTCCAGGTCTCAGAGCATTTTTTTGTTGCAGTGATGGGTTTGTAAAAATACACAATAAAGGGCACATAACAAAGCCTTTATAAACAACACCACGGGATATTGTGCAACTTTTTTACAAATTTAAGGGATACAGCTATGCAATTTTTGGATTTTGAAATACAAGTGAAAACAACAAAAATGTCATTTTCTTTAGGTTTATTGCACTTAGTAGTTAAGACCTAAGTCAATATATATTGTTAACCCCTTGACGCCTGAATTTATTTAGGGTTAAAAACTTGGGATATAAGGGTTATATTGATGTAAAGCAAATAAAAATACTCCATAAAATGGCACTACAGTATGTAAAAATGTAAGAATATGTCCTGGCAGACGTGCACAATGGCAGGTCTTAAAGGGTTAAAAAGAAAAAATCACCATACAAGCATGACAGTGAGTGTCTTCTTGACTTTGCAGTTTTTACAGAAACTGTGTTTAACCCAAACACTGTTGTAAGCATCAGCCACAGGGAGAAACATCTTTTTCACACATAAACAGGTTTCAGTGCTGCACACTGTTCTGACCTGTGAGCTCCCAGGTTGACGCAGCTGATTCCCAGGTTGTAGCGGCTCCGGACGAAGCCCGGCTGCAGCTCCAGAGCTCGCCGGTAGGCGGCGACGGCCTCCTCAGAGCGGCTGCCGTTGGCCAGCGTGGCTCCCAGTTTGTTCCACAGCAGGTAGTCCTGAATAGAAACAGACGGGTCAGAACCTCGCAGAAAAACAGAGACAAGACCTCCGGACCTCCACCCACCTGTGGGGTGACGGACAGAGCGGCGCTGAAGCAGTCCACCGCCTTGTCGTACTCTCCGCTCAGGTTGAACAGGACTCCCAGACCACACTGCAGCTGAGGGTCCACCTGGGCCGGGTCCGAGTTGGCCGCTTGCAGGAACAGAGTCTGAACATCCGTGAACAGAGACCTGTGCACAGAAAAGGTACTAAAGGTGTTAAACTGGACAAACTGGGTTCAGTTTTAACCATCAGAGCTGTTGTTAGGTCCTTTTGAATAAATGTAGAAGACATATTGCTGTATATTTATTAGAAACCATGTTCACTGCTATTATTATTATAGTTATTATAATTGTTGATAAATGGTAGTATTTTGAAGAAGCAGGAAGAACAGATTTACAATCATTTGTATAAGGAGAAGGGGTGAGATTAGATAAGCTACGACTTCTTCCCACTCCTTTTTGAGCAACTTATTCATTGTCTTTTGTTGTTGTTTTCTTTTTACAGTGGTGGAAAAAAGCTTGTGGACATTGCATACATTTGTGAAATATTGCATTGAGAATCACTCTTAGGTCTTCAAGTGTAATTTCTTTTAGTACAATCACAGCCATAATACTAAACACATCCTAAAACAACTATTAAAAACTTAAAATTGATTGGTTCCATAAAAATAAGAAATTTTGAGTATTGGGTCATTTTGGTAGAATTTATTTTTGTTAGGTTTTCTTGTAAACAATAGACAAAAAAACATAATCTGCATTTGTTTGTGTCCGTCAAATGCAGCCACACCTTTAGAAACACAAAAAAGTTTTTCCCACAAATATTTCATGATAATATTTGAGATTGTGTAAAATTTTAAGGGTGTCTGAAAACTTTTTTTACACCACTGTATGCTGAAATGTTCAAAATAAACTTTCAAAAATCATTAATAAAATCAAATCCAATCTTCTCTGTTGAACCAGAACTCACTGCGGTCACCTGTATAATAATACTGGCTGTTTATGTGTGTGAAAAATGATGTAATCCCAGCTACAACCTCCACCTACATATAGAACTGTGCTTTGAGTTACTCATAAACTCATCAATAATATCTCCACGTGTATCTTTGGTTTCTCTCTACAGTAGCTGAATAAAATAAGGAGTTATTTCAGCACTGAGCTCGTATTTCTCACCATCATGGTTCTGATATTGTCCTCACAGTTATGAGAATATGTTTCTACTGCCAGCATCTTATGGTGGGACACATTAAAATCATCATTGCTCCTTAATATAAAGGTTAGTTTACATTCGTGGAGGTGTTACCAGATGAAATGATGACTGCTCTGAGTCTGAAACTCACTCTGGCAGCAGTGATCCGAACCTCTCCTTCTCCTTCTCCTTTTCCTTCTCTCGGCCTCCGTCCTTCCGTTCTCTCTCGTTCTGCTCCCACACCGAGCGATATTTGGGGTTGTGCTTCAGCCAATCGCGGAGCGTCTCACAGGCCTGCCTGTGCAGCGATTCGTTGGTGAAGCTGACGGCGAGCGCCATCAGGGCGGTCAGGTTGTCGTTCTTCAGCTCTATACACCTGAGGGGGGAGGAGGAGGAGGAGGAGGAGGAGGAGGAGGGGAAATGTTGGTGGAACTGTTAGAACTAAGGGTTTCTATCAGCAGATTTTAACCTGAACTCACCAAGCTGAATAAAAAGCTGTGATTACACAATCAAAACCTGAACTGGAAGGTTGATAAATGCTCAGATGGAGGGAATCTGTTCATGACGGCAAATATCTGAAATCCTCACAAGCTTTTACTAACAAATATTGACTGAATGTGAGAACTAAAAAACAGCCTCACAAATAAACTAGGGCTGGGACTTTAACGCGTTCATTTTGATTCATTAATTACAGAACAAACAATGTGTTTAAAAAATAACGCATTTAATCGCACCTTTCTCAGTTCCCTAATTTCTTTTTTTTAACACTGATGAACACTCCAGCCCAGCAGGTGGCGGTAATGAACCTAAAGTCTGTTTTCCAGCCGTGAAGAAGATACACAGAAAGTTTGTTGAACAGTGAAGGAAGACGAGACTCATTGAGCTCGTTGGGCGGAAAGTTTTCTTTTAAAAATCTTCCTGATGGCAGCTTGGATAAAAGTGTGGTTGTAGCAAATTGTGCTAAAAAGAGTTTTCTGATCACCTCAATGTAAAACATGTTGCTGTTAGCACCAGAGCTAACGTTAGCTACGACAATCCTGGTACTGGCTAACGGTGTAGTCATCCCATAATAGACCACTTTAGAAGACACTGAAAGTGCTTGAGTTTAGAAAAAGTCTTAAAATGTTGAATATAATCACTATAGTTACACTTTGAGTTTGCAGTAATCTGTGAATGTAGTAGACAGATGAAAGATGCAGACAAATATAAACAAAACAAACATTTTTGTTGTTTCACCCTATAAAGCCTGACCTATTAAAAAAATAGCCAGAAAATTCTAATTTTTTTGGAACTGAGATGTTTATTAACCTCTTTAACAAAATCCACAAAAAGGTAAAATATATTGTCATAAAGTCACTTTAAATCACTCAAATTCACTTTAAATCACCATGTCTTGAAATGTGTAAATAATATATATTGAATTTTAATTACATTTTGTTTTCTACAGATTTTAAAATTTAGAAGCATCTTTTATAGGATAGTATTGTACAGCAAGATTTCCAGAGTATATACTAACCTTTAATGTTAATGTTACTAACCTGCCTTTTTGTCAGTTATGTTGTATGTAAGCTGCTGAACACTTGAATTTCCCTCTGGATTAATAAAGTGTCTGTCTGTCTGTCTGTCTGTCTGTCTGTCTGTCTGTCTGTCTGTCTGTCTGTCTGTCTGTCTGTCTGTCTGTCTGTCTGTCTGTCTGTCTGTCTGTCTGTCTGTCTGTCTGTCTGTCTGTCTGTCTGTCTGTCTGTCTGTCTGTCTGTCTGTCTAATTTTGTTTATCATATATTTTTTGTATCACATTTGACACATTGAGCAGTTTTGTAACTTTTTGCTCACAACAATGTTGATTTCAGAAATAGAAACTAGTTTTGTCCTATTTATTTAACTATTTATCAACTTGAAGAGCTAGAAGTCTCAGAAACTTAGGTATTAAATATGATACAAATGGTTATATAACTTCACGTATACGTCTACTCCTTGATTCAGTCGTCAGCCAAAATGTATTTGAACTGAAAAACTTTGCTTATTGTGTCAGATACTGCTATTTGAATAAAATGTGATTAATTGCAATTAATTAATTACAAAGCCTCTAATTAATTAGAATAATCAGTGACTGAGCTCATTCTAATACAGAAAAGAAGATTCTGCATGTTTAATTTCCACAAAACGAGAAACACTCGACTAAATAAACCTCCAGAGGACCTACAGACTCAGTGAACTACAGGCTGTCTCATGAATGCAGTTCTGGTTCTGACCTGCGGAGGGCGCTGATGGCAGCAAACTCCTGCTCGTTCTCGGCCTGACAGGTTCCCAGGTACTGCCACGCCTGCAGGTAAACACACACACACACACAACACAACATCACCCACAGAAATATGAGTCAAACTAGCATTGAGGACATTTATGGCTCATTTTTACATTATTTTAGAACAAATCTGGTGTCACTCCTGTCTTTGATCAGAGTTTCATTCAGACGTTGAGCCACTTTCGCTGGATTTTGGTTGATTTTTTGTGAATGTTCTTAAAGAAAATATTAGAAGTTTTATTGACATATATGTAATCACTTTAGATATTTTTAGGATTTTTTTGGAAGATTTTTACTAATTTTTTGAAAATATTTACAAGAATTTTCTTGCCAAAACTGGGGGATTTTTTAAAAATAAAACTTTTAAGAGAAACTTTTAAGGAATTATTGGAATTTTCTTCCTGAAGGTTTTGCAAACTTTCAGATATGTGGGGAATGTTTTTGCTTAATTTTTGAATTTTTTTCCAGACAAAGAAACAAAATTTTTTGGGGCCCGTAAATGAGGACAACAGGAGGGTTAACAATCCCGTTAAAACTCTCGGCTGTGACGTCGACCAATCAGAAAGCAGCCGACTGAGCCTCACCAGCTGGTTGTCTGGTTCTCTCTGAACGGCACTTTCGAAGAAGCGAACGGCTCCGGGGATGTCTCCGGCCTCCATCCTCTTCACGCCCTCCGACAGCGGGTCGGGGTGGGACAGGTAGGGGTTCTCCTCCTCAAACTGGTAGCCCTGCAGGAGAACATGGAGAGAACCTTCAGAACACAGAGCCAGGACTGAAGCTGTGTATAAACCCTGGAAGAGTGAATCCTCGGCAGCCACCTTATCATACGAGGTGCTGAGCAGCTGCTCGAAGTCGGACAGCCAGGGGTGACTCTCTGCATCCCTCTTGGCCATCTCCTCCCACTCTTGCTGCAGCTTCTCCCAGAAGTCCACGTCGCTCTGAGACAAACACACAAACACTCAGTCTGCTGGCTAGCTGCATGTCATTCTCCTGTTCTGTGTCTATTCTCTCTCAGGGTCAAACATGCGGCCCGCGGGCCAAAACCGGTCCTCCAGAGGGTCCGATCCGGCCCTCAAAGTGTAAAACTTACAGAGAAGACATTAACTGCAGATTGTAAATTAGTAAAACTATAAATTTAAAATAATTTCTAGACCATGACAAGTTGTTTTGATCATGATGTAAAATACTAGATTGTTCATTGTTCTTTTGTGTCTCATTCTTGTAATATTTTGTCTTGTTTTTGTCATTTTTTTGTCTGATTTTTCACGTTTGTCTCATGTTTGTCGTGTTTCCTTTTTGTCTTGCTCATTGTTTTTTGTCTTATTTTTGTCATTTTGTGTTTTGCTTTATTCATTGTCTATTTTGTTGTTGTTTTGTTTCTCGCTTTTGTCTCTTTTTTGTTTTGTTTCATGTTGTCTCATTTTTTGTCATTTTGTTTCTGGTTTTTATCATTTTGTGTCTCATTTTTGTGATATTTTGTCTTGCTTTTGTTGTGTTTTGTATATTTTTGTCTGATTTTTGTCGTTTGTCTCATGTTTTTTGTTCTTTTGTGTTTTCTTTTTATCTCATTTGTGTTTTTTTCTTATTTTTGTCATTTTGTGCTTTGCTTTATTTGTTTGTTGTTCGTTGTTTTGAGCATTGTTTTTGACATTTTGTGTTTTTTTTGGTCTTGCTTGCGTTGTTTGTCTATTTTTTGTTGTTTTGTTTCTCGCTTTTGTCATTTTTTGTCTCGTCTGTGTCATTTATGTAATTCTTTGTCTTGCTTTTGTTGTTTGTCCATTTTTTGTTACTTTGTAACATTTTGTCAAATTTTTTGTCTCTTCTTTGTTTTGTTTCGTGTTGTTTGTCTCATTTTTTGTCGCATTGGGTCTCATTTTTGTAATAATTTGTCTTGTTTTTGTCTTTTGTTGTCTTTTTATCATAAAGTAAAATACTATATTGTTCAGTTCCAGATGACTAAATGTTGTGTTCCTTTGTAGACACTCTGTGATCTGGAAGTTGTAATGTGTAAATGGTAAACTGAGCCATAATGTTATTGAAATTTAACTTATTTTTCTTCATAAATTTCAGGTTGTTCATGATGTTTTGTAAAAACAGAATTCATTAAACGTGAACATTTTTAGAACATACTTTTTTACACTAAAACAAAGGAAAAACTTGGAGTTGTGGTTATTTATAGGTTATTATGTTGTGATTTTACTGGTCCGACCCAGCTGAGATCAAACTGGGCTGAATGTGGAACCTGGACTAAGATGATTCTGACCCCCCTGTGCTCTACATGCTAACACTCAGCTCTAGGTTCAGGTTCAGGTTCAGGTTCTCGTCTCACCTCCACTGCAGCTTTGGCCTGTTGGAAGTCTGGTCCTGCTGTGGTGAACTCGTCCACCCAGGCTTCAGCCGACTCCTCCGACACCTGAAACAAGCAGAGCGTCAGTCGGAGCGGCTCAGAATCTGATATCAGAGCAGAACTGAGGACAGTCAGGAAAATACTGAGGGAAGTGAATGAAAAGGAGGTAAAGATGAAGTCAGAAAGAGGTCCTTCCTTATGTTTCTGTCTGATTAAGTCCTGTTGTTGTAGTGAGACAGAATACAGAATGATGCTGAGTGTGTGAGTGTGTGCAGGAGAGAACATCTACAACATGGATCAGAGACCTCTCGCTGCCACCAGAGGTCCTACCTGCCTGATGACTTTGGCCCACTGCTCTGCTTGTTTAGCTTTAACTTTCTCAATCTTCTCATTGCTTTCTGGAGGCTCCAGGGGAAGGCTGCCGCCCCCCGTCTCCGTCAGGAACTACGACAGGAGGCCGGAGGGTGGATGTTTGGAGCGGGGAGGCGGGTGAGGAGGTTTGATTTTGGAGGGGGGGAGCGTTTTAAGTAGTGGGAGGAGTGGATGAGGGCGGTTTGTTATTGAGGGAATGGCAAAGCCGAGAGTTTGAAGGTCAAAAAATGGGAAAAGTACATGTGAGAGTTAGAGGGCCGTGAACAGATCAAAACCAGAAATATCACAAACTAAGAGCTGCACATGCTCAGTGTGACATGGAAACCATTTCCACCAGGAGAGGAAAAAACAGAGTTTTAACCAAACAAACATTTAGATTTGAATCCTCTGAACCCCAAAAGCTACTGCTGTGGAAAGTGTTATCTCAGAAAAAAGAATCTTTACTGAACTAATCATGTGACGTTCATCAGGAAAATTTACTGATTCTGAACTGAATGCTGCAATATTTCATCTAAATCACTGCATTTTACATATTGCATTAAAAATGATCAACATAAGGAATAACCAGAGTCAGTAAAAAATAATATTAAGCAACTGTAACTCATGTAGAACAACTTTAATTTCTGAGCAACTTTAAGTCATTTAGAGCAACTTTAACTAATATAGAAAGTGTGTGGGTAACCCCAACAACAGTAGTGTAAATAGTTAAATATCTGCAATATGTGGAGACATGTTTTCAATGTTGGTAACATCTGTGGACACTTGCAAACATGTTGGACATGTCGGTTCCAGGCTTTTACATTTTTGTAAAATCAGATTTTCCTGCTTCTAACTGCTATACAGAAGACATCTCTGAGGCCTTGTCCACACGTAGCCGGGTATCTCACAAAACGAAGATATTTTTCTACGATTCGGCCTATCATCCACACGAAAACGCAGATTTACGTCATCAAAAACGATTCTTTTTAAAAACTCCGACCAAAGTGAAGATTTGCGAATTCTCCGTTTTATGCGTCTGCATGTGGACATCAGTAACCGGGGTTTTACGTTTCGAAACGTCACCGCCTGCGACAAAATATGTTCTTACGTCACATATGCGACCTGTGTTTACATTCGGTAACAGTATGGACGCTCTCACAAGGTTTTGGCCGCTGTTTCTTGTACAGGCGCTTTTTACTTGCTTGTTTTTACAAGCCCAGATACTGCTCCACATTCAACAACACAGGCGAAGGACGACGTTAAGGACGGTTATTCTCCACCACCTTGCTAGGATTTGGGGAACTACTGCCACCTAAAGGTCCGGCATGCTTATGAATGTGCTGAAAAACGCACTCATGCGGTTAGGTGTGGATGTGGAAGTTTTTTTCTAAAAACGAGGTGGTGTGTACGTAAGTTTTTTTCTAGACAGAGGGGGCAGGATATGCGGTTTTACAAAAACCCTGCTACGTGTGGACAAGGCCTCAGTTTTCTCTCTTTCTTCATGTTGTTCTGGTTCCACAGAGCTGCAGGACTTTAGGTTGAAACATGAACCACAGAGAGTTAAAATGAGACAGAAACTGTTTGGAGTTCAGAGGATTAAATAAAAAATGTGTGTTAAAATAAAGAGACAGTAACTGACTGAGTTCATATTATGAGGTAATAAGTAAAATGATGTCGTAATAAATTATCAGACAATAAAATCTAAAAATGTTGGGTAAAATTTGGATTTACTGTCTTTAATTCTGATCTGTTTTCTCTTCTCTCAGCAGATGTGGCAGTCCACAGCATCATTAACGATTCAGGAGAAACTTTAAATCCAAAATGCAGCCTTTAACTTAGAGTCAAAGTAATGAACAGAAGGAAAATGGAATTTGATGGGAGAAGCCAGATTTTGGTTTCACACAGCAGAAAGTGAGTCTCAGTGCAGCTTCATGTTCCAGCAGCAGCAGCAGCAGCATTAGTTGCGTTAGCGGAACATGTGGTGGGTCAGATACTGGCTGCTGAAGTCCAGAACCAGTAACAGACTCGTACCTGGTTGAGGTTGGAGGCCCAGTTCTGAGCCTCCCGGGCCTGAGCTCTATCTGTGAGCTGTCTGTCTGTCCTGCTCTCCACTGTCACACTGCCCTCGCCAATCTGCCTAATGAACCGCAGGAACTACACGACATGAAAACACAAAACGACAACACAGCACTGATGTCAGGTGTTTCCGCCAGCTGCAGTCTGACAGCAAAAATAAATACACAGTAACTGGAGATCTGCAGGTGTGAAGACGGAAGGACGTGGAGGCGGAACGTAAAAGAGGCGAGATGCTGTTTGAGAGGACCGGAGCACACCTGGAACAGGTGGTCTGAGGCCGTTTGACTGCTCCAAGTCTACAGTCGACTAGAACTGGATCAAATGTTACACCGAGTTCAGGAAGAACTTTAATATTTATTAAAAAAACAGCTGTTTAATGAGTCTAAAGGCTACAGTCAGACTGTCTCTATTCTGTTGTGTTCTATTCTATTCTACTTTTCTTTATTCTATTCTACTCTCTTCTACTTTACTGTACTGTACTCTCTTCTACTCTCTTATCTTCTATTCTACTCTCTTCTATTCTGTTCTACTCTCTTCTCTTCTACTCTATTCTACTCTACTCTCTTCCACTCTATTCTACTCTATTATATTTTATTCTACTCTATTCTCTTCTTCTCTGCTCTCTTCTATTCTACTCATCGACTCTTTTCTCTTCCCTATTCTTTTCTATTCTACTCTGTTCTCTTTTCTATTCTGTTCTACTCTATTCTAGTCTCTTCCACTCTTTTCTACCCTTCTATTCTACTCTGTTATCTTCTATGCTATTCTATTCTACTCTAATCAAATCTAATCTAATCTAATCTATTCTATTCACTCCACTTCAGTGTGACGTTATAAGTGTGTTATCAGGTTATTTTACTGCATTATCACCTTTTTATAATAAATTAAGATATTTTACTGCCTTTTCTATTCACTAATGTACAGTTTAGAGAGAAGTTAATTTACTGACAGAAAAAAGAACAGCAGCTTTTAAGGTGGACTGAATCCATCACCACACCTTAAATGTTAATACATTAAGTCTGATTATTAGTTCTTAACAGATATCTGGCTTAACATTATTTAACACAGCAGTAAAACAGGTGAAATATGACTTTAAACTGAGAACGGTCCAGTTCGGTCCAGTCCAGCAGCACCACATCTGTGCTATGATAAATGATGGCTGTAGGACTCGGGGCTCACCTCAGTGTTCTGTAACTTTGGATCGTCCACCTTTGAGACGAGCTCATTGGCCGTCTGCCGGAGCTCCTCCCCTGGATGATACTCCTTCGTCCTGTCAGAGGAACAGAGAAGTCACCATGACGACAAACATCTGGAAGGTCGATACTCTGCACATCAGCGGTGAATGGATGAGCTCATCATCGTCGTCGTCATGATCACCATTATTATCATCTTCATCACCACCATCACCTTCATCTCCATCACAAATACACCATCTCCATCATCACATTATCCTCACATTCACCACCATCATCTTCACCATCACCTTCATCATCATCATCTTCGTCATCTTCATCAACGCCATCATCATCACCATCCTCACCATCACCTTCATCATCATCACCAACCTCACCTTCATCATCACCATCATCAATATCCTCACCATCACCTTCATCATCACTATCTTCATCATCCTCACCATCACCACCATCTTCATCCTCATCACTATCCTCATCACCATCATCACCACCATCCTCACCATCACCTTTATCATCACCATCTTCATCATCCTTACCATCACCTTCATCATCAACATCACCACCATCTTCATCCTCATCACTATCCTCACCACCATCATCTTCATCATCCCCACCACCATTATCTACATTGGCACCATCATCTTCGTCATCACATTACCATCACCCTCATCACCATCATCACAATCATCACCATCCTCACCACCATCATCATCACCATTACCATCATCATCCTCACCATGTCATCATTACCATCATTTTCATCATCATCATCTTCGTCATCATCTCCACCATCTTCATCATCACCACTACCATCATCATCCTCACCGTGACCATCATTTTCATCATCATCATCTTCGTCATCATCTCCACACCTTCATCACCATCATCATCACCATCATCATCACATTATCCCCACCATCATCTTCATCATCATCTTTCTCAATCTCACCATCATCTTCATCATTCTCACCACCACCATCATCACCATCTTCATCCCTGTTCATCAGGTCTGAAGGAAGTTAAAGCTGCTCGCTATGCAGTGAAACTAATGAACTTCCTGTGTTGCTCCAGAACAACCTGTCCATCAGTGAGGACCACATTCACTGCAGTACCTGAACTCATCATTTAAATGAACCATCTCTCACCATTCACTCTCTTTGTCTCCCAGGTCTCCGAGCCACAGCTTCTCCTCCGACTGCTCCAGATACTCTTCAGCCCAACGTCCAGGATCTGCAGCAGCAAACACAAGACGTTTGTTCTGGTGTGAGCAGAAACCGACATTCAGCAGTGATCCTCACATACCTGCCGCCTCAGCGATAAACTCTCTCGTCCAGTCGGCATCAGCCGCATCACCCAGAGCGATGAGGCCCGGCGTGGAGGCGGAGTCGGAGCTGGACTGGAACTCTGCCACCCAATCACCAGAGAGCGCCAAGGCTGCCACATCTGGAGCTGAAACATGGAAACACCCACAATAGTCTCTGAAAAGGTTCAACTCTGAACTCTGAGCAGTTTCTGTCTTCACTGTGGTTCATTTTTCAATCTGAATTAACCAAATCTCAGCTTAAAGTGCGACATTTCATCAAAATCTCTTCATTCTGCTGTACAAATGTTGTCTCCTCATCCTGTAGATGTTTTTCTATCTCCATGTTTCCAGACTTTTCCTCTCTACTCTGCTCATCATCAGTAGAAAGATGTTTCTCCATGCTGAATGTATCTCCAAAAACCTGCTCCTCTGTTCACTGTTTCTGAGACATGCTGACTTTATTTTATTCATCCAGTAGCTTTGATTTTCCTCTCAGTCTCTCTTGTCTCCATTTTGTGTCTTACTTGTGTTGTTGTGTCCCGTTGTTGTCAGTCTGTCTTGTTTTGTCAATTTGTGCCTCGATTTTGTCATTTTTGCCGTTTTGTGTCTTGTTTTTGTCATTGTGGTGTCTCGTTTTTGCGGTTTCGTGTCTCGTTTTGTCATTTTGTGTCTCGTTTTTGTCAACTTCTGTCTCGTTTTTGTCAATTTTTGTGACAGTTTTGTCTCTCTGTTGTTTCCTCATACTATATATATTTTTCTATCTCCATGTTTCCTCTCTGTCAGAATCAGAACCAGGAGGAAGAAGGTTCTGGTTTTACAGCTCTGCTGGAAACGTTTTATTTTTGCAGTGTTTGAATTTGACATGTAGAATAAAATGCTTTCGAATCAACATATGAAGTTTTTAAACTTAGATTTGGTTATTCTTTCCATGGGAATCACACATGATTAATTCAAGAACTTCCTGGACCTGAACATTCTTTCTATTTTTACAGTTCCTGGCTGACAAATGAAGTCAGTTTGGTGATTCTATTGAACCTGGTTTCGGGGTTCGCTAATGATAAAAGCTGATGTTACCTCTCTGAGGAGCCTGTCTGAAGCTCTGCTGGTCGATCTGCTGCATCTCCTCCAACAGCTGCCCCATGTCGAAGGTGTGAGGAGGCCGAGGAGGCGCCTGCAGGAACTCATTCACCAGCTGCAGAACAAGTCAAAGCGGCTGTTTTACTCTCTACAATCACAAACTGTCTGTGAGAAGAACCAAACATGTGAGCTGTCACTTTAACAGACTTGGACTGAGCAGATTCACACTGACCTCCTCCTCTGTGGCAATTTCTATTGGAGTCGGAGGAACCTGAGAGGAAAACAGAACGCTGAAGATCAAACAAACGCAGAGTCTGTCAGCAGAAAGTTCTGATCAACACTCTGACACTCACTGTGGGTGTGGATCGGTGCCGCCAGGCCCCGCCCTCCTTGGTCATGTGACCAGTCAGCTTCATCAGGGGATTGGCTCCCCCGCATTCTGCCTCCACCAGCTCCCGCATCGCCATGGCAACACAGGGATGAGGCAAACCCAGTCAGAACCTGAGAACTGAACCAAGAGATGCAGCAGGTTCAGTCTGAGAAACGTAACGGTGTCACATTTATAGACATCAGAGCACTGAGTCACCTCATTAAACACATATAAGAATGATATCATCATAGTGGTTGTATAGAAGCAACGCTTCAAAAATATCTCAACTTAAATTCACACATGGAAAACTGCCGCAGTCTTTCACCTGAACAAAAAACCTATTGGTCAGCTTCCAACTAAGTTTCATTCTCTTTAAACTGCTTCCCAGTACGCTTTCACCTCTTTAAACTAGTTCCCAGTACGTTTTAGCCACTTTAAACTGGTTCCCAGTAAGTTTCAGACTCTTTACAATGGTCCCCAGCTCAGAAAGACATTAAAGTAATAAATGAACATGGCAGCAGTTAATTTGTTTATAAACTTTACAAAAACTAACCAACACATTCTGCAGATTAAATTTTTTTAAACAGAATGAACTTCGACCTGCACTAAATATTCAACAGACCAATAAAATTCTGAGTGTTGTGGATCTCTGGGGTGAAATTATGTCACATTAAACTCCATCTGCTGTTTTCATGTTGAACTGATGAACCATCAATAACATGAAGACTGGAGGCGTTTTTCACTCTGCAGTTTAGTTTGTCACTGTGCTGCTCATTAGTGGGTCTGATTATAATTAAAAAAGAGACTGTAATTAGTAGTTAGTCCTCTTTATTTACTTCTTCAGATAAACTCAACTTCAAACTATTCAGGCAAATCTTCTTATTACAACTTGAATAAGTCGGGTTATTGGTAAACTAAAATAACTCTGGTTGTATATGTGAGTAATGTTTCTGATAAAAGCTTCTTTTTGAGCCACATTTATCTGATGCCACTCACCTGATCCTTAAAACTTTCACAAATAATAGAGAAAATGTGAATTTAGTTCTGAAACTCCAAGCCTCTAAATAGAGAAAACACTGCAGATGAACAGCTGCTTTAATATGTTGTTCTGCTCAACTTGTCTAATCTGCCTGCAGGGAAACGGAGAATATTTCCATAAAAAACACAACTGAATCATTAAATATATTTTTAAATATACTTTCTTCATGAGTCATCTTTAAAAACTCGTACCATATTGTCTTCAGGAGATTCGAAAACTCAAAGACATTTTACTGGTTAAATAAAATCTAATTGAAGATTAACTTGAAAACTACATGTCTGCATGAAATTCACTGCAGTTTCTCATTTTGGTGTGGAGATACTAAACAGTCAACCTGTTAACTGATCACCTTGAAATCAGTTTGGAACAATGCAAACAACAAATCACAGACTGATGTTCAGATCCATGTTATTCAATGTTTTATGGCTCTTATCCAGGTTGTTTCCTCCTGACTAGCTCCTTGCTTGTGTTGGATCTACTCTCAGACGTATGTCGCTTCGCATAAAAGCATCTGATAAATGAAATAGAATTGTCGGATTGTCTGAGTTTACATCTGCTAGAGAGTGAATACTGATCTGAACCTGGAGTTTTAAAAATCTTATCACAAGTAAAATGACAACATCTGTCAGAAAAATCACAATTAAATATTTTAACCGGAATTATTTAGTCCTGTAATGAGTGAAAAAGTTAAATATTAGTGCAACAGCTCAAGACATTACAGGAAATTACCACAGCTGATACATTAATCTCAAAATATTCTAATATTAAACTAATCAGATTGAGTATTTTTAAATAAAACCTCTAAATTCTGTGATTTCAGCTTCTTAAATGTGAATATTTTCCAGTTTCTTTGATCTGTGACTGTAAATTGAAGATCTTTGAACTAAACAAGACATTTGACTAAACTCTGAGCCACATTTTTCCCTATTTTTCGACATTTAGAACCAAACTGACAACCAGGTAAATAAAGGTGAGTGTCCAGGTGAGTCCTCTGTTCTGGCTGCAGATTTAAAGCTGTTATATCGTGATCAGGGTCACTGTAAGAGGATTACGGTCAGATATGAATCCAGATGACACCTGTTTATCACCTGTTAGAGACCCGACAGATCCCTGCTGTTCTGAAACAACTGAACCAGTGCAGTAAAATGACCTGAACACACCTGCAGCCTTCAGCTACCTGCTCTGTCCAGGAGCTAAATGACAGCTAATGCTAACCGTTAGCTCGGTTAGCATTAGCACTCTGTGTTCCCTGCTAATGTGAACCAACGGGCTGCTATGTAAACAGTCAGCCAGAAAACAAGTAAATTATTAACCACCGACTGCTCACTATAGCTGCAGCTAACGTTAGCTACCAGCTAGCTGCCAGAGGGCCGGAGCAGTCCTCACTGTGACCCGGAGAACAAGCATGAACACACGGTAGCAGGATGTTCACCTCACCGCCGACAGCTGCTGCTGCTGTAGCCGAACCGTAGAGCCTCTTCCCCGCCTGTCTAGTCTCGCCGTCCGCTGCTTTAACCGCAAACCGCCGCTGACCGTGTGATCCAGCCGCTGTGTGCTGTTATTTACCTTCTTTCTCCATGACCCACTAAGCCTGCACCGGGAGCTCGGACAGCTTCGGCCAGGCTCGGACAATTCCGGAGGATCGAGGGGCTCGGGATGCGTCGGAAAGTCCCGGACGACTTCGGGCAGGAGCGGCGAGTGTCGTGGAGGTTCGGGGAACATCGACGGATGCGGTGGTTACGTATTCTGCAACGTGCTTACGTCAGGGAAAGAAGAGCGCGTACAAAATGGAGGTTTATATAAAAATATGAAAGTAAAAATATCTCGCAGGAGACCAAAGACCAAACCAGAAGCTTTAAATCGGCTTTATAGAAGAAATAATAAAATCGCTGTTGACCTATTAAATACAGAATTTTTTGCGTTTTTTGTATATGTTTGTTTTTTGAAATTCAAGGGAAAGTTAACTTACCACGTTTTTTCCCATATTTTAGTGATGTAAAAATATTATTATATTATTCTATAAACTCCTGATGCTAAAACACACTTTCACATCTGTGACAGCTTTAGTTTCGAAAATTATTTCACTGCTTTTTTCACATTGTTGTAAGGAAAACTGATCATAATACATTTTACTTTTGTCGTTGCTTTTCAAACACAGCCTCACATTTAAACCAGTGATTTTACAAGTTTAGTAAAAAGCCGACTGTAGCAAGAAAACCCTCAAAGAGACGTCATATAGTGTTTTTATTATGAATTTTGTAATGTTTTCTGACAGTTCTCAATAACAATTAGTCAGCATAATCCATGTCGTCATTGTATCAATAATTACAGGTTCCAATAGTAACATATTAATAATATAAGTTATTAATCAATGCAATGTTTATTCCTTCTTAACATCACACTCAAAAACAACAGGCTTTATTTACTGACAGCTTTAGCACTGCACACTGAGGCTACACAGACGGACAGCAAGAGACACAGAGGGGACGACGGGGGAGGCAGGGGAGGACAGGGGAGAACAAGAGAGGACAGATGAGATGGGGAGGAAGGGGAGGACAGGTGAGGCAGGTGAGGACAGGGCGAGGACAAGAGAGATAACGGGAGGCAAGGGAGAACAAGAGAGGACAGGTGAAACTGGGGTAGGACAAGAAAGGACAGGTGAGATGGGGGAAGACAGGTGAGGCAGGGGGAGGCAGGAGAGGACAGGTGAGACTGGGGGAGGACAAGAGATAACGGAGGCAGGGGAGAAGAAGTGAATCTGGGGGAGGAAAAGAAAGGACGGGGAGGACAAGAGCGGGCAGGTGAGACAAGGGAGGACAGGCGAGGACAGGTGAGATGGGGGAGGACAGGTGAAACTGGGGGAGGACATGAAAGGACAGGGGAGGCAGGAGAGGCCAGGTGAGGACAGGGGGAGGATGGAAGAGGACAGGTGAGATAGGGGGAAGACAGGTGAGGCAGGGGGAGGACAGGTGAGACTCTGGGACAGGTGAGGCAGGGGGAGGACAGGTGAGGAGAAGCACACTGTTGTACATTCATTGAACCAAAGATACCAGATGAAAGCGAACAGAAAGAATCCAAAAAGGTTGAAAAAATCACCTGTGAGATTAGAGAGCGAGGCGACGGTGCGCCTCCTTTTTCTGTGATATCGACAAGTTCTTAAATTACAACAATATTACACACAAAGTAAGAGACACTCATCAAGCCGGATTATCGTCTTATCATCACTACTACTATTATTATCAGGACACCGTGTTCTGACGCTGCGATGGAGAAACGAACGGAGCTTCCACACAGAGCCGCTGCAATAATAATAATAGTAATAACAAGAATATCAGAATATTTATATACAGAAGATTCAGTACAATCAATACAATCAAAACTGCCCGACGGAGCGACATTCTGGAGACAGCGGAGACGCAACGGAGTGTGGTGCTGTGTGTAGTTCCTGTGTGTGTCTGTGTGTGCTAGGTGTGTGTAGCTGAGTGAATCAGTGAGTCAGATGTTCAGCAGGTTTTCTACAGATGTTGATGTTTTTGAGCTTTTTTCTTTTGTTCCGACTCACTGCGTCGCTCGCGTTTGCAGGAATGTGTCGGAGTTTTGTGCCCAGACCCTTGAGTCTGACGGAGAACAGAAAAAGTGTCGGATCTGCTCAAGGCCTTTCGAATTGTTGCAGTTTACTTTTTTTTTTTTTTTGGTAAAGATCTCATTCTGCGTTCGATAACAAAAAGTGGAATACAATCGTGTTTGAGAGGAAGCAGTCCCGTCCGTCCGGTTACACTATACAGACAATGTGATCAGACTGTGCACCACGTACACGGTGGTTAGATTACTGTTTACATTGTGCCATAGAACATTTAGTGGAGGACGGCAGCCCGTGGTCGGCTTCAGGTCACAGATGGCGCTGAGTGTTACGGTGTTGTGCGTCGTGTTGTAAGCGTACATTCCTTAAACTAGTCGATAGTAAAGTGTGAGTGTGAGACTGTGAGCTGATTGGTGGTTTCCATGACAACCGGTGCACAGATACGATTGGCTCAGTAGCGGCGGGCGTTCCCGTCCCTTCCCTCCTTCTTGATGATGATTCGCTGGTCGTCGCTGGTGTCGTCGGGTGACTCCGCCCCCTCCTCGTCCTCCTCGCCTTCGGCCTCCGTGTCGGCAGAGATCCCCATGCGGGACTCGTAGGACTGCAAGAGAACGCAAAGATCAGAACAGAACCGAACAGAACCGATAGCTCTGATCGATCAATAAGTGACTCTTTACCTCCATAGGGTTGATGATGATGGTGAGCGCCGAGTCATCCCATTGGCTGCTGCCCTCCTTAGCCCCGCCCCTGGCGCCTTCGCCTCGGCGGTGGATGGAGCGGATCCGGAAGACGCCCAGGATCACCATGACGACCAGGAAGCCGACGCACACCATGATGATGACAGTAGCTGCTCCCGGTACCACTGTAACACAACGCGATGAGGTCAGACAACCACAACACAACAACATGACAGCAAAACAACAACAACATGACAACAACACAACAACAACATGTGGTCAGACAATAACAACACAACAACATGACAGCAAAACAACAACAACATGACAGCAAAACAATAACAACATGACAGCAAAACAACAACATGACAACACAACAACATGACAGCAAAACAACAACAACATGACAGCAAAACAACAACAACATGACAGCAAAACAACAACATGACAGCAAAACAACAACATGACAGCAAAACAACAACAACATGACAGCAAAACAACAACATGACAGAAACACAACAAGAAGAACGTGACAACTGTCATGTCAAACTCTTTTTTGTTTTGTTTCATGTCGTTTGTCGCATTTTTTGTCATTTTGTTTCTCACTTTTGTCATTTTGTGTCTCATTTTTCTAATATTTTGTCTTGTTTTTGTTGTTTTTTTGTCTGACTTTTGTCATTTTGACATGAAGTAAAATAGTACATCGTTCACTTCCAGATACCTGTGACTAAATGTTTTGTGCCTTTATAGACACTCTGTGTTCTGTAGGTTGTAATGTGTAAATGATAAACAGAGGCATAATGTTGTTGAAATTGAATTTCTTTTTCTTAAGAAATTTCAGGTTGTTCATAATGTTTTGTAAAAAGATAATTCGTTAAATGTGAGATTTTTTTGCACTAAAACAAAGGAAAAATATAGAGTTGTGGTTATTTATGGGTTATTATGCTGTGATTTTACTGGTCTGTTCCACTGGAGATCGAATTGGGCTGAATGTGGCTCCTGAACTAAAATGAGTTTGACTCTCCGGACATAGAAACACAGAGAAGATTTGAGAGTTTGTTCCTGCTGGTTTAAAGGAGTTATTCTGGATCTTGCGGTTTTAGTTCATGAATGAATTGTTGCTCTTTTTCTTGTCTAAAAGAGCCAGTGAACAAACAGGCAGACAGGACAGGTGTGTTACCTGAGTTACGGTGAGGGTTGGGCAGCGTGTGACCACTCAGCTCTCCGGCGTGATGCGACGGATGCAGGAACTGCTGCTGGGAGGCCAACAGGTGAGATGGGTGGTACAGGCTGTCCAGAGAGTGCAGGAAGTTCACCTGCAGGTGAGAAAACCCAGAAGAAGGAAGGCCTGATGAACTGGAACACACAAGAACCCAGAACCCAGTGATCTGACAGGTGAGTTCTGATTCTGATCCCTACATGAAGCTCCTCACCTCCAGAGTCAGCTCGTTGCTGGTGTATCTGCCGTTCATCTCGGAGCAGGACAAACGGAACCGCCGCTCGAATCGGGCCGAGCCTTTGGCCAGACGGTACCGGACAGAGCGCAGGACGTCTTCGTACACAGAGATGGACTCAGCTCCTGGTGAGAACATGGAGTCAAACAGAGCAGTCAGAAACAAGCCACAGTGGAGAAAAATGTCTCTGAATAAAGAAGATATTTTTCATCCCATTGAAACCAGTTAAAGACAGAATATAAAACTGTATTTTTACTCTGAGTGACTCCAGTTAAAGACTATATATGAATACATAATATAATAATATATAAAACTGTAGTTAAAGTATAGTTTTTCATGCGTACCTGTGATGGCGATGTAAGCCGTCGTGTTGATGATCTCCAGTCCTCGCTCTCGCACCACGTCCATGTCCACCAGAAGCTCCTCCCTCTCTGGGTTTAGCTCCTCCCCCAGCGGTTGGACCTCACAGCCATCCAAAGTGTGAGCAACGGCGTCAGACATCAGAGCTGAAACACAAAGAACATAACGAGCGTTTTCATATTGTATATTATATAGTATATATTTACTGTATTATATTATATATAGTATGTATGTACTATATACTATATACTATATATGTAAGATATTATATAGTGTCTATGTATTATATTATATATTATATCTGTATTATATTATATATAGCAAATATGTATTTTATACTATATAGTATTTATATAATACATTATATAGTATATATGTATAATATTATATATTGTATGTATGTATTATATACTATATAGTATGTATGTAATATATAGTATCTATGTATTGTATTACATATTATACAGTATATATGTATTCTATATGTATTGTACTATATAATATATAGTATGAATGTATATGTAGTATATATATATTATATATTATGTATGAATTATTACCTCCCCCCTCCATCCCCTGAGCTGCTGTATTCACGGCGTGAGACAGTGAACAGACGATCCGGAGCTCCGGGAACAGAGGAACACCGCGGGAACCTTCGAACTCGGGGGCAGGCCGGGCCAGATGAGGTCCGACTCCTGACAGGGAGATCTGAGGGGCGTCGGGCTGCAGGACCACCAGGTAACCTTCCAGCTGTTTGAGGGACAGGCAGCTCTCCTCATTGAAACATCTGCAGGGCAAAGACTGAATCATTTCCCTCATACAAAAACTGAGGTCCAGACTGAAGCATCTGTGGAGTCATGTACAGTCATGAACTCTCCATCCAGGGCCAGTGTGGCTGGTGTTTATGGTTTTTAATGAAATGTCTGACAGATATGAAAAAAAGAAAGAACAGCAATTGTCAACAGAGGACTTGAGTAATTTGTTTGTAAAGAGAGAAAACATCTGCAAAGAAAATAAAAAATGTTTGGGAAAGTTCAGAACTTTTCTCATACGGTGTAACACTGCCCTCCATCTTCCTCCTCTGATCACTGCGCCTACATTACCCATAATGCAACAGCTCAGTCTTCAGACTTCATTTTCAGACTTTTATTTTGGTATTTTCCACCCTGAACCAGAACCAGATCTGAGATTAAACACAGCCTGCCTCCACGTTTGAAGGTTTCAGTGAAGAAGCTGCTGCATGGAAACAATTCTACAGGAAGTTCAGTTACACCAGTGTTCTAGACAGTGTCGTTGTCATACAGCTGGCTTCAAGGAGAACCTTTAGACCAGGGCTATTCAATTAAAAATTCACTGGGGCTGGATTTTCAGACTAAGAACATGTGCTGGGCTGGATGTTTTTAGCAGACACTGAGCAAAGTTAACCATTTAAAACAAACACAAACAGATAAGATAACAAACACACTGGATGTTTATTAACGTATTGCCACATCCAAAAGGACATAAACATAATAGAAGAGCAGTACTTAAACTAAACCTGTGCTGAAATACTGCTTCTTTAAATTTTACATTTCAAACACACAACTTCAACACATTTTTATAGGTAAATATAAGCACAGGTTAAGGTGCATATGAACATAAAAACTAAGTGCAGATTAGAAACACCATCTTTTGTTTTGGTCACATCTCAAAGTGCATTAAAAAGTAACTTGGTTAACAGTAACTTTTCAGAACTTGAGACATTTTTCTTCTTTTGAAATAACAAAAAACAGAGTTTGTCCCTGTCCATATTTGGTCTCATCTGAGACAGTCACATCTTCAGTGCATATAATCAAAAAAATAAACAGTAGGCACAGTGATAGTTACTATCCCTTTGAAACAAAATAAAGCTGACATCAAAGTGCATAATAAAGTGCAACTAAGTGAAATAACTGTCAAAACAAAATGTCTTTCTTAAATATTAAACTTCTAATAAGTGAACAGAAAATAGTCACATAAATACATAAAACTACCTTTAGTGTCTGCTACAGCACGCTGCTTTGTTGCACTTACCATGTCTCGAAGACATCTGTGGCGAGAATGTTTGACGTGTCAGACCTGTTTGATAGCAGATGTCACACTCGTCTTAACTTTATCGTCCGTTAAAACTTCATCCACGACAGCCAACATGCAGTCCTTCACAGTTTCTGAGTCTGTGAACGGCCTCTTTTTCGTGGCCCTTTCCTGAGCTGTGCAGGTCCGCTTCATTGTAGTACAGCTCCGGTTGTAAGATGCAGTCAAACTCTGAATTATAGCCGCTCTCTCATGACATCCCTCGGGAAAGTTTGTCCGAAACGCGGCATATTTTTCCAACGTGGTGTCTTCGGACATTATAATCTTTCAGCGCTGCAAAGCATTCGTTGCAGAGTAAACACATTGGTTTGGCGTTCGGACTTGGTGATAAATAAATAAATACTTGTCAGTCCACGCAGGATTAAACCGATGGTTTTCCTCGCCGATTTGTCGTTTCAGGATAGAAAAATACATACTGCTATTTTCACCTGTATAGAACTGCTAATGTTTTTCAAACGCGTGTCCTCAACACAATGCATTGTGGGTTAGTTGCTGGGTTACGGTAAGTGTTGCATTCAATGTTCGCAATAATGTTGAAATTTTTGTAAGAACTTGTCGTCTCGAGGGTTGCTTTCGGGCCGCATGTGGCCCACGGACCGCTAGTTGAATAGGGCTGCTTTACATGGTTGGAAAGGGGTCATTGGGGGGTGGGCCAGTTGTGAGGGGCCTGTGGGCCGGATGTGGCCCGTGGGCCACCAATTGAATAGGCCCGCTTTAGACTGATGCCTTAGGGAAAATCTTCATGTTTCAAACAATGTCAAACACAAGAGAACATGAGGAACTGTGCAATCACCCAATAATCCTGTACCACCAGGACCCAGCATTGCTCCAACATGCTTATTAGTATTACTACTCTGCCAAGAAATGTGGTGGAGTTAGATGACGATCGGCGTACGTTTGTCCGTCTGTTATTCTGTCTGTGCACAACATTACTCAAAAACAGATGCACGGATTTGGATGAAATTTTCAGAGAAGGTCAGAAATGACACAAGGACCACGTGATTATATTTTGGCAGTGATGCAGCTTATAGTCTGGATCCACGGATTTGTTAAAGATTTCTGTATCATTGCCAGATAGCGGCACGGCGTCACTGTAACCATGACAACAAGTGAACACTACGTCAGCTGTCTGCTGATGATCACATGATTGTGATCCTACTACAAATCCACCACTGAGGACTTATCAGGACTTATTGGTCAGAAATGATCCAAGGAACAACTGATTAAATTGTGGGAGTGTTTCTGAGTCCCATCAATTCCTGCCGCCCGCTACATATTTAGGTCACGTGATTCGGTACATAACGTACACATGAAGAACACACACCTGTGCTCAGCGCTGGGTACATCTATATTAAGTGGCCACATTCTATTTTGTCATGATTCCTGATTTTCAATAACTAATAAACAAATGCTGGACTTCTGGCAATGCCATATGGAGGAATGAGCAGCCTTGGAGGAGGACTGCGCTCTCTGAGGGCTCTTCTTGTTCTTAAATGTAAGATGAGCTGCTGGATAGCCTGAAGTTAATTTCTCCAAGAGGATAAATAAATTATGAACAGAACTTCATGAACAGAACATGAATCCGTCTCCTGGTTCCACCGTCTGAACTTTGTGAAAATAGAAAACGTCATACTGCAGCAGCTCGTCTGTTACCGATTGAATGAAGCAGAAAGAGTAAATCACTAAAATTCTGCGTAATATTTGAGGATTAAGCAGAGAGTTGTGTTTCACTATCAGAGGAAGCAGCTGCTTCTATCAGCTGTTCAGCCATCTGGGTAACTGCTGGCCTCAAATCACTTTAATCTTCACACACGCAATAAAAACACACTCGAGCAGCACCCAAGAAAAAAAATAAAAAAATCTGTCCCTGACCTTGAATCTTAAAAACAGAGAGTGAGAAAAAAGCCCTGCAGCTCGGCCCGATAATCATTTTAATCTTATAAACATGCGACTGAAACAACGGCGCTGCAGGCAGCAGTAAAAATATCTGCACAGGCTGAATATAAATACAGATGCAGCTCACACAACGCTGGACTGGACTTCCCTGAATGAATATTTAATCAGCTAAAAGTGGCTGCAGTACCAGTGGTTCTGCTGAGCACTGACCCGGAAACACAGGACGGTTATTACCAGGTGATTCGCTGACAGGAGCCACAGCAACGCTGCTGCTCTGTCCGGAAAAACTGAATTCAATGGCAAAAATCCAACACTGTTTCTGTTTCATTCCTGCAATATTATCAGGAAAAGGTGAATTATTTACTGACACATTTACACAGATACAGTTAATGATGTGAGCAGCTTGAAGACTCTGAACCAAAAACCCGTCAAAGGGTTTAAAAGTCGTATTATCTTTAAAAATCATCAAACTGACACCATTTGTTATCCCCAAACTAAAAAAATGAATCATCAAGATTTTCTACTTTCTGGTCGTCTGTGATGTGTCGCCTCATCAGCAGAATGATCCACTTAAGAGCTTAAAATAGTGACATTTCATCTAAATCACTTTATTCTATGTATCTCATCAAAGATTCTCCAAAAATAAATAGTTTCAAGCAGATTCTGCAAAACCAGAACCTTCCTCCTAAATCTGGTTCTCCAGGACCGACTCAGCTGAGACCAACAAGGAAACATTCAGAGAGTTTCAGGTTGAACTGCAGGCAGTGTTTCCACAGAAAGACTGAGAAGAAAATCAAAGCTACTGGATAAATAAAATAAATGCAGCATGTCTCAGAAACAGTGAACAGAGGAGCAAGTTGTTGGAGATACATTCATCATGGTGAAACATCTTTCTACTGATGATGAGCAGAGTAGAGAGGAAAAGTCTGGAGAGGCTGGATAAAAGAAATAGAAAAACATCTACAGTATATTTTCCAGTGTTGGTAACACAATTTAAAAAAATATACAGTCAAGAAATTCAGCCTCTTTGTGATTTCACACTGAGAAGACATTTCTGAGTTCTCTCTAAAATGATAAGCACCAAACTAAATCCTTTAACAACATCCGCCGGTTATGAAAAAGGTCACGACACCTTCAGTTTATTCAGTCAGAGAAGTTCCACTGTGGCTGAGGTACAGAGATAAGATAGTCTCTGTTATCTCTGACATTTTCTCCACATAATCACGGCTTTCCTTATCTCAGCAGAGCCGAAGTCCACGTTTGAAGAGTTCAGTGTCAGAGCAGAAAAATCAGACTCTCACCAAACTGTTAGGTATTACTCAGATGTTGGAGCCTTTTTTAGTTTACTTTTGTTTTCATTGTGTGAATGTGGTTCGTGAGCAGATCTGTGCTGCAGCTACAAAACATTCTGACTTCAGTCTCTCTAAAACGGATTCATTTTGTGTTACTGTTGCATTGTATTTCTGCTTCTGTCTCAGTTTTCTTCACTGTGGTTCATTTTTCAATCTAAACTCCTGCAGCTCTGTGGAACCAGAACATCATGAAGAAGCAGAGAGAACTCAGAAATGATACAGCTAGAATGATGGAAAGCAGAAAAATAATTATTTATTTTAAAAATTGTAAAAAAAAAATATCAGAAATGTTGTTTCCAGGTTTTGTCCACAGATGTTAAAACTCTGAACCAATGTTGTCTCCTCATCCTGTAGATGTTTTTCTATCTCCATGTTTCCAGACTTTTCCTCTCTACTCTGCTCATCATCAGTAGAAAGATGTTTCTCCATGCTGAATGTATCTCCAACAACTTGCTCCTCTGTTCACTGTTTCTGAGCCATGCTGCATTTATTTGATTCATCTGGTAGCTTTGATTTTCCTCTCAGTCTCTTTGTGGAAACACTGCCTGCAGTTCAATCTAAGACTCTCTGAATGTTTGTCACTGCTGAGTCGATCCTGGAGAACCAGAACCAGGAGGAAGGTTCTGGTTTTACACAATCTGCTGCAAAAATGTTTTTTTCGCGTCTCAGTACCTGAGCGAGGTGGTGAGCTTCAGCGGCCGGACTCCTGGTGTGGCGAATCGTAGAGAGTTTCTGTAGGTGACCTGCTGCACTGCTCGATTAAAGCTCTCAATGTCATCGCCCTCCAGCACCAACACTGACTGGCTGGGATTCACATGAACCTGCAGGGACCAGCATGAAAATCCAGGTTTATATTCACATTTATATTCACATCACAGAGTCATGATTTCTGACAAAGCTAGTTTCTCTCTGCTCTCCAGAATCTCCTTCCTCGTCTCTGAGATTAAATTCCAGATGAGTTTTCTCTGTTTGGACTCAGTTCAGCGGACTGATGTGTTTCCAGAACAGGACTTCCAGAGTTAAAGTGCTGCAGGAGCTCTGGGAGCAGAGCAGCACCGACACTGCTAGACGTTAGATTTAAATCAGTTTTTGATTTTTATAGAAATTGTCTCTAAACTTTCTGATCCCAATCAAGAGATCAATGAGATACTTTATTTTGTAGAGACTATTTTTAAAGGTTGACTGTAATATCTTAGTGTTGTATCAATGATGATGATCTATGAAATGCACATAAGAAGTGAACCTGAGGCGTCACTCTGCTGCAGAGGAGGCAGCTGAAAAGCTTTGGTGAATAAAGTTTGGGTTCCCATAGATAACCACAGGTGTAAAATAAACTGTCTCTGATGTAAAAGCTGTGAAAACCAACTCAGGTTGTCATTTACATTAGATTAGATAAGAAAATCTTTATTGTACCAATTTGGGCAATTTGATTTGCAACAGCAGTCAACAACAAAATCCATACCATAAAAACAGTACAATACAATACATAGAAACATAGATACAAATAATATAATAATAAATGTCATCAGGTGAGTTATTCTGATCATATATGTCACCTACAGTGCAAGGACACGAGCCTCAAGCTTATTTAGAAACTCTAGAGCTGAGGGAACAAATGATCTGAGGTATCTGTTTGATCTGGCCCTCTTCAGGAAGGTATACCTCTTTCCAGATGGCATTTATTCATATGTTCATCATCTATTCATAATCAGACACTGATATGTTTGCTCAATTTCAGAAAAACAAATTGTGTTTTCAGGTTAAAGCTGCTTTTAATAATGTCACGGTTGTGAGATACACAAAAGGTTCAGGCCTTCATGAGGAGCTTAATCAAAGTGTGAATACAGACAGGGAGTTTCTGATGGACAGATTTCCATGTTGCAGTTCAGTGTTGGCTGTCAGAATATAAATATGTCTCCATTGTTCTTCTCTTTGACAGAGAAGCTGGACAGATGCATCAGATTCAAATTTACCAACAACCAGAATTCTGTCACTGCAAATGTCTTTTTTACTTCTCAGACCATTTGAGAATTGAAAATCTTTCTTTCTTTTTTTTTTTTTTTTTTACAGTTTCTGGTGGATAAATGGTGTATTTTATTTAAATAATCTGTTTCCAACCTGCTGCAGGGTTTCAGATGTTATTGTGAGCAGTTTTTCACCTTCATGCCGGAGCCGAGTGTCTCCAGGTCTCCGAAGTCCAGACCCTCCCTGCAGGCGTATAAACACTCGACAACGCTGTGAGGCTCCACGCTGCCGGGGCGCACCGTCACCCCCGACAACAGCCCATGGTAACCGCCAACATACCTGACTGAGGTGCGAACAACAGAACATCATCAGCCTCCAAACACTCCTGAACGACAGCAGCAGCAGCAACAGTGAAGCTCTGAGGTCACCTGAGTCTTTGCCTTCAGGGATGCTGTTGTTCAGAATCTCCTTCTGCTTCTCTTCAGGCTCTGCAGCAAAAACAGAAACAGTGAGGCTCTGAAAGCCGACTGAAAAGAACAGCCGAGGAGCTGAGAAGGAGACTGACAGCAGGAAAACATATCTATATAAATAAATAACCCGAGCAGCGCAGACGAGAGGCAGGAAAACTGTAGACGATGTTCAAACATGCAGCATCTCCTCATTATCCAGCAGCAGCTGCTGCGGCGCTCCTCAGACTGAGACGCTGGTTTTTTACTGCTAATTGGCAGCCAGAGTTCCCATTTTAACCAGCAGCTCAGTGTTACTGGCTGACGGCCGTCTGGCCTCCGAGTTGTTTTGCTGCCTGAATTATTAATAAGTCCGTTATATTATTAGCCCTCAAAGACACGACGCATCAAACACATTATAGTGATGGAGGGAAGCAGAAGCTGCCACAAACTGCAGCTACATCCTGTTTGCATTAATAAAATGCATCAAACAGTTGCAGCCTGGATGCATTAATGTTGTTTTGTGTCCTGTTTTTGTCACTTTGTGTCTCGATTTTGTCATGTTGTCTCTTTTTTGTCATTTTGGAGCTTGATTTTGCTGATTTCTGTCTTATTTTTGTCATTTTGCGTCTCATTTTTGTCATTTTGTGTCTCGTTTTTGTCATTGTGTCTCGTTTTTGTCATGTTGTGTCTCCTTTTTATCATTTTCTGTCTCATTTTTGTCATGCTGTTACTCGTTTTTGTAATGTTGTCTCATTTTTATCATTTTGTGTCTCGTTTTTGTCATTTTGCGTCTCGACTGTCGATCTGTGTCTCATTTTTGTAATTTTGTCTATCGTTTTTGTCATTTTGTGTCTCGTTTTTGTCGTTTTGTGTCTTATTTTGTCATTTTGTGTCTCGTTTTTGTCGTATTGTGTCTCAATTTTGTCATTTTGTGTCTCGTCTTTGTCGTATTGTGTCTCATTTTTGTTGTTTTGTGTCTTGTTTTTGTCTCGATTATGTCATTTTGTGTTTCGTTTCTATAATTTTGTGTCTGTTTTGTCGGTTTGTGTCTTGTTTTTCTTATTTTGTGTCTCGTTTTTGTTGTTTTGTGTGTTGTTTCTGTCTTTGTGACAGTTGTGTCTCTCTGTTGTCTCCTCATCCTGTAGATGTTTTTCTATCTCCATGTTTCCAGACTTTTCCTCTCTACTCTGCTCATCATCAGTAGAAAGATGTTTCACCATGCTGAATGTATCTCCAACAACCTGCTCCTCTGTTCACTGTTTCTGAGCCATGCTGCATTTATTTGATTCATCCAGTAGCTTCGATGTTCCTCTCAGATACTCATGTCATATCCGTTTTGTGTCTTATGTAGTTGTGTCTCGTTTTTGTCACTATGTCAGGAATAAACTGCACCATTCAGCTGCAGCCTGTTTGCATTAATTAACAGATTCTCACCCCAGCAGGCGCCGATGAACATCCTCTGGCGGGCCGCCGGGTTGGGTATCGCACCGTTGTCATGGATGAGGGCAGGGTCGAAGGTCACGCCGTCCACATAGAGGGTCACCGACGGAAACTGGACGCTGAGCGACAGGTGATGCCACTCGCTGTCACACACCTGGACGGACGAAACACAAAGGCAACATTAGACGGACGATCCGGAGGAAGAAACATCACATCATCCATCCGTCCATCCATCCATCCATCCATCATCTATACACCGCTTTATCCTCATTAGATGTCATGGGGGGCTGGAGTCTATCCCAGCTGACTTAGGATGAAGACAGGGGACACCTGGACAGGTAGCAATCACAGGACTACATATAGAGACAAACATTCACATTCACATCATTGAGCTGAAGCCCGATGCATTAATGTCATTTTGTGTCTTGTTTTTGTCCTTTTGTGTCTCATTTTTGTCATTTTGTGTCTCATTTTTGTCATTTTGTTCCACGTTTTTTTCGTGTTTTGTCTTGTTTTTGTCGTTCTGTCTCATTTTTGTCATTTTGTGTCTCATTTTTGTCATTTTGTTCCACGTTTTTTTCGTGTTTTGTCTTGTTTTTGTCGTTCTGTCTCATTTTTGACATTTTGTGTCTCGTTTCTGTCATTTTGTTTCTCGTTTTTGTCATTTTAAGTCTCATTTTTGTCGTTTTGTGCCTCGTTTTTGTCATTTTGTGTCTCATTTTAGGCATGTTTTGTCATTCTGTGTCTCGTTTTTGACATTTTGTGTCTCGTTTTTGTTGTTTTGTGCCTTGTTTTTGTTGTTTCGCGTCTCGTTTTTGTTGCTTTGTGTCTCATTTTTGTCATGTATTGTCTTGTTTTTGTCGAAAGTGCATACTCATATTCACACCTATGTACAATTTAGAGTCACCAATTAACCTCAGCATGTTTTTGGACAGTGGGAGGAAACCAAAGTACACAGAAAACCCACGCATGTACAGGGAGAACATGAAAACTCCACGCAGAAAGATCCCGGGAAAGCCGGGACGTGAACCAGGGATCTTCTAGCTGCAAGGACAAAGTTCTAACCACCAAGCCCCCATCACAGCATATTAACATTTAATTAAATTCAAAAATTCTGTTAGAAAATGTCTCCTGGGACTGAGTTATTTTTACATATCACATAATTCCTGATGCTGTTTGTGTTATTGGTGGCAGAGGAACCAGTTTAAACTACATTACAGGCTACTGCTCTAACTTTTAATATCTGAATTTGAGGATCCAAAATTAAAATGACAGATAGCAGCAATCAGAGTGTTTTTATTCCAGACTCTATCGCATCATTCCGACCAGAAAGATGACGCACGCAGCAAGTTTGAATGTGCAGTTTGAAGGTGGAAACACTGATTACTTCCGTCCTGACGAATCTTCCAGCAGATAAAAACACCATCTGGACATTTAACAAAGTAAAACGGTGGATTTTCCCCAGAGGAGGCATTAAAGTCCAACCAGAGGGTCACAGACGAACCTGAGATGATTAATGAGGGAGGAAACTAGAAGAAACTAAATCCTATTACACTGATCTGCTTTCCTTTGTGGCTGATTTTGCTTTTTTGCCAATTATTGGATTCTTCTATACCAGTTTCATAGATCAGAAGAAAAACGTCTCTTTGGTGGAACAGCTGAACCCAGTGAGTCTTTTCTGCCTGTGAGGCCAAAAGCCAGACTTTTAATCTGAGTTATACTTCAGAACTTCAGCTGAAGTTCTTCCCAGCACCAGTGAATATTTCATCACGTTTGTTTTGTTCTGGTGCAAACAGAAGGAAGACAATATGAGAGCGGTGACAGAGCAGGTTATCAGATATCCTGCTTCAGACAGAAGGATTTAACAAATCTTCTCTGCATCAGCTCAGCATCCCTTAATCCGAGTGACTTCAATCTGTCTGAACCTTCAGTCACAACAAACCACAGTCACAAAAACCACTAATTAAACAGACCTGTTCTGACGCTGTTAACCTCAAATAAAGCTGCGACGACGGATCCATTCATCAGTCTGACTCCTTTTTTCATAAAAACATTCTAAATTCTGTGAGTTCAGCTTCTTCAGTGTGAATATTTCCTGGTTTCTTTCCTCTGTGACAGTAAGCTGAAGATCTTTGGAAAAAACTAGACATTTGAAGAAGCTCTGATCCACATTTTTCATCATTTAAAGACATTTTAGAACCAAAACAGCTGATAGATTTATCAGTTTAAGTAATTTTTCAATAATAACAGTCTAAATTCTGTGATTTCAGTTTCTTCAGTGTGAATATTTTCTGGTTTCTTTCCTCTATGACAGTAAACTGAAGATGTTTGCCCTCAAATGAACCTTCATCAAACCAAACTCCATTAGAAAAACTTCAAATTTAAATCCATTCAGAAAACGTTATGAATAAATCCGATTTTTAGCTCTGATTTGGTCATCTCCAGCAGGTTATATGATGAATTTCTGCCAAGAGTTTTCATTATTTCCTCCTCTGTGACAGTAAACTGAAGATCTTTGGACTAAACAAGACATTTGAGGAAACTCTGATCGATATTTTTAACATTTTCTGACATTTCAGAGACCAAACAGCTGATTATTGATCCAGAAAACCATCAACAGATTAATCGTCCAGTGGTTTGTTTGTGCTGTGACGTGATTTTTGTTGTGAATTCCAGAGAAACTACAGTTAAATCTGTATTTTTGGCCTCTTTTGGGCAACAGCTAAGAAATAAACGTCCATCAGTGCCATAAAACCAAAGGGGATGTCTTTTAAAAGACTACAACATCTAGAACTGCAATGATTCATCAATGAAGTTGGCAACTAATAAATTATTTACCATCTGTTTTGATAATTGATTTATCAGTTTAGGTTGTTTTTTTTTTAAATAACAGTCTACACAGTCTAAATTCTTTGATTTCAGCTTCTTCAATGTGAATATTTTCTGCTTTCTTTCCTCTGTGACAGTAAACTGAAGATCTTTGGACTAAACAAGACATTTGAGGAAACTCTGATCCACATTTTTCATAATTTTCTTACATTTTAGAACCAAAACAGCTGATCGATTAATCCAGAAAATCTACAGTTAAACTGATAATCAGCTGCAACTCTACAATAAGCCTTCATGAAACCAGACTTTACGAGAAGAAGTTCCAGCTTAAACCCAGACAGAAGGTTCAGGATGAGTCCTGATCTTTAGCTCTGATTTGTGCCTAGATAGATAGATAGATAGATAGATAGATAGATAGATAAATAGATAGATAGATAGATAGATAGATAGATAGATAGATAGATAGATAGATAGATAGATAGATAGATAGATAGATAGATAGATAGATAGATAGATAGATAGATAGATAGATAGATAGATAGAGTCTAAATTCTGTAATTTCAGCGTCTTCACTGTGAATATTTTCTGGTTTCTCTCACAGTAAACTGAAGATCTTTTTCCACTAAATGTTCAGTTTGCTCTCCAAGAGAAACAGGAAGTTGGTTCCATTTTACTTCCTGTTGTAGAAACTACCTCCACGAAGCTGATTTTGTGGATATGATTCATGTTTAAAGCCTGCTGACAGGCAACATGAGCTGGCTTCTGATTAAAATCCTGTCTTTTATCTAATAATCGTCCGACTGTATCAGGTCACAGCAGGTCTCTGGGTTTTAGAAACAAAAACGATTGAATTTCCTCGGTTTCGGCCGATTTCCAGACAGAAAACAGAAGAAGCTCCACTGACCTGCTCCAGCTTCCACAGGAACTTCACGGGCCGAGCAGCCGAGACGTCGGGCCAGTAGAAGAGCGAGAGGCGGCAGCCGTGGACGGACAGCGAGTAGTGGGAGAAGGAGTCATCTGTGGAGCAGAACTCGTGTTAATCACAGCTCTGATCAGCTTTAATATTCAGTTTCAGGGTGTTTCATGTCAGATACAAACTCTGCTCCTGTAATTGAAGCTGTGAAGCTGGAAGGTTTTACTAAATTATCACACGGTTTTGTATTAAATACCTTCAAATTCTAGCAAAACAAAGGCTGGAGGACCTGTTTATGGAGGCTGTTGTAATGTGATTTAATGTTTACTTCAGTTTAATATTTACTGTTCAGCAGATTTAAAACATGCAATGAAGCTTTTTCACAGGAAAGTTAACAGAAATGAAAAATGATATAAATTAAAAATTATGCATTGATGTTAGTTTAGTTTCAAGCTAACTGTTATTCTCATTATCAAAGAATCTCTTGGTTTTCTTTGGAAATAACTGATCGGTCGTTTTACATGCAAATCCCCTGAAACTCAAGGTGATTCTTTGAGATTGTTGGTTTAATTTGAACATGTCAAAATCTAACTATTTCCACTGAAGCTGAATGATTTGGAGAAAAAATATATGTGAATGCTCTGACAGATATTTTAATTAGAATTATGAAATGAATTAAATCCAGCACCAGTCCAGGATTCACTGTTTTATATATTTAAACATGTGATGGAGCATCAATATATACTATAAATAACCCTAACAACCCAAACACACAGCTATATATGACCTAGTTATTTTATTATATAGTTATGCTATATTTGTATAGATGCGATATGTGTCACCCCAGGTGTGTGAAGCAGCGTTACCACAAGTCTCTCCTTCCTCCTGGCATCAGACTTTATAATCAGCATTGATCCCAACACACCACACACTCACTCACATAATGTCACTTAGCCAACCGTCATGTCCAATAAACCAAAGTGCAATTCATTCATGCGAATATTCTTCACTTTTAACACAATGTAGCATTAGAACACAGGAGTGATGGTTGCTGGAAATGTTCCTCTGTACCTCTATGGAGATATTCCATTAAAAATCAGCTGTTTCCAGCTACAATAGTCATTTACCACATTAACAATGTCTACACTGGATTTATCATTCAGTTAATGTTATTTTCATTGAAAAAAAGCTACTTTTCTTTCAAAAATAAACACATTTCAAAGTGATTCCATATTTTGGAACAGGAGCGTACATGCTATCTATAACTGTAACCCACAACACTCTATAAAACCTCAGACTCTCAGTTTAAACTCAGAAACTCTGAAAAACATCAATCTGAACTTTAAGTTTTGCTGATTTTGTTCTTTCTGTTTGTGATTCTGATGTGAAGCTGAAATCAATTTTTGAGTTCTGAACCCAACCAGAGCCTGGTTCTGAAGGTGACCCACCGTTCTTCACGGTGCTGCACACGATGGTCTCCTCCTCTTTGCGATTTCCTCGGGTCTGAGTGGCGGCGGGCTGGATGTTGGCTCCGCCCCTCCGCATCCACAGCTGCAGGGTGAAGTGGTCACCTGTCAGCGCTGAGACCACCGAGTCCGGCACCACGGCGACGTGATTGGACCCGTTGAAGGAGAAGACGAGGGAGGAGTCGGAGGAGGGCAGCGTGGGCAGCGCCGAGGTCCAGTTGGCTGCAGGAGACGGTGGCGGGAGGAGGTCCACTTCTCCACGGACCGCACCTGAAGAACCAACACAGCTGATAGAACCGGTTCTGACTCCCAGCGAGCCGACCATGTTCAGCTGAAACCCAGGACTCACCGCAGAGCCGGCGCACCGATCGGTCCGAGTAGCTGTCCCGGTCACAGCCCTTCCCGATGTGTCCGGTCTGCAGCTCTACGGTGGCCTGGATGTTCCACACCGTCTCCTCACAGGTCTCCAGGTGCAGGCTGGGAAACAGAGGGATGCTGCCCGACCCGGGGGTGTACTCGACCCGCTTGGTCCATCCTGGGAAACATGGAAACATGGTCGGTCAGCTTCTGGTCCGTGTTCAGCAGATGTTTGTGTTCAATCATTAAAGTCTTTGTCAAACTGTTTCCTCAAGACGTGTTCATGCATTTTCTTATGAAGGTCAAGAAAGTCTTTAGTGTCCAGTATGAACAAGACCAGTCAAAAGTCTGGATGCACCTTCTCATCTAATGGTTTCTAGTTATTTCAATTATTTTCTACATTGTGGATTAATACTGAAGACGTCAAAACTATGAAAGAACCCATTTGAACGTCAAGAGTGAGCCAAGCTGTCATCAAAGCAAAAGGGGCTACTTTAAAGAATCTAAGATCTAAAACATATTCTGGGTTGTTGAACCCTTTTTTGTTTACTACATAATTCCATATGTGTTCATTCATAGTTTTGATGCCTTCAGTGAGAATCTACAATGTAAATAGTCGTGAAAATAAAGAGAAACCCTTAAATGAGAAGATGTGTCCAAACTTTTGACTGGTAGTGTACATGAAATTTACCTTATAAAATATGCCTGTATCAGCTTCAGCACTGCTTTGAACCTCTAAACCCTAAAACCTACCAGCAGGTTTGAAAGACGTTATACATTCAAAAATGGTCAAAAATCATCATTTATTAGAAAAAAAAACCAATCTTTTTTTCCCCTATAAAAATTCATTCAAAATGAAATGTTTGCAGTAAATTCTGTGAATTCTGGATGTAATCATGTAGTTAAATATCTGAAGTTTGAGAAGACAACATTAGTTTAACATCTGTGGAAACATGTTGGATGATGGTTCCAAGTTTTTACATTTTCATAAAAAAAATAATCAAAGAAAGGTTTTCCATCATTTTGACAGAAGACATCTCTGAGTTCTCTTTCTTTCTTCATGTTGTTCTGGTTCCACAGAGCTGCAGGACTTTAGATCAAAAAATGAACCACAGTGAATAAAAATGAGAGAAACTGGAGTTCAGAGGTTTAAAACACGGTTCTGGATCAGAACATTTAGAGGTTCTTCATCAGCTGCGGTCGCCACAGTTCCATCCATAAAGTCAGAACTGAAACCTGATCAGAGCTATTGATCGTGAAGATCAGGATGGAGACAAAAGTGATCAGAAAACAGACGACTGATTGATTGATTGATTGATTGATTGATTGATTGATTGATTACCGATCCAGCCGGGTTTGCACGATGGTTTGACCGTGACCACGACCTGAGCGTCGGCCTGAGCCCGGTTCTTCCCGCAGTCAAAGGCGGTGACCCAGAAGGTGTAAACACGTTCGCGCTTCGAATCCAACGGCTCCGTGTTCTTGATGTTTCCTTGGAGATGAAAGAGAGAAAAGAAAGAAGGAGGAGGTTAGTCATCATCTCTGCTGCGTCATAAATTATACAGAGCAGCACCGGCCTGAAACAAACGGAAAACAGACAATAAAACATCTGAACACGACCGAACAAAAGGTCTCTGTCTGCGATACCAGTCTGACCCGAAGCAGAGTCAGGACGGTTCTGCAGAGTCACGCTGAAGAAACGCTGAGTCACTTTACAGCAAGATCCAAGAAGCTGCAGAACAAAAACTACTTTTATCAAATCTGCTGACAGAACAATCGTCTGTTTTCTACCTGAGAACAGCATCAGTCTCTGAAGTAAAGGTTCTACAGAACACAGAGCAGGACACATCAGCTGGACGTTTCAGTGACCAACACTCCTGACTTTGGCGGGAGATCGGAGGTTCAAATCCCGGTCAGGGAGGAGGACGCTCAGTGATGCCCCGCCTCCCTACCTGCTGCTGTATCTACCCTCAGATGTACGTCGCTTTGGATAAATGAAACAGAATCAGCAGTCTGACATCACAGCTCTGACATCATCTCACCGTCGTTGTCGATGGCGAAGGGCACGTTGGGCGTGATGATGTCATAGAAGCAGATCTGGCTGTACTGCGGCGAGCAGTCGGCGTCCAGAGCCTCGACCCGGACGATCCGGTCGAACAGACGTCCTTCTGGGACCGAAGCCTCGTAGCGGCGCTCCACGAACACCGGAGAGAATTCATTAACATCATTCACACGGACATGTACGGTGGCCCTGAGGGACAAACAGCAGAGACGCATCACTGCAGCAGCAGCAGCGCAGACACGAAATATCTGATTTAAAAACGGCTTAAATCAGTGTTAGAAACATTAAAATATCTGCTCTAGAAACAGGTGAAATTATTGTTAGAAATGTTAAAATATCTGGTTTAAAAAGAGGCTAAATTATTGTTAGGAATATTAAAATATCTGTTTTAAACACAGGTTAAATCAGTGTTAGAAACATGAACATAACTGCTCTAAAAACAGATTAAATACTGTTAGAAACATGGAAATGTGGTTATAGTTCTTGTTCGGAGGTGAAACTGGTGGTTCTGGTTCTGACTTGTGGGACTTCTTGCTGTTGACTCCGTCTGGACCCTCTCCACAGTCGTAGGCCTGGATGGTGAAGCTGTGTTCTCTCTGACTCTCGCAGTCCAGCGGCTCTTTGGACCGAACCAGACCCTCGCCGGTGGAGCGATCCAGAACCACCGCCTCAAACTGGACCGAGCCGGAACCGGAGGGACCGTTGTGGACCCGGAACCCACAGATTTCACCTGAGAGGAGGGCAAACAGTCAGACTTCATGATGGGAACAAACGATTTTTGACATAAAAAGCCTGAAACCTTTTGTCATTTTATGTCTTGTTTTTGTCATTTTATGTCTTGTTTATGTCGTTTTGTGTCTTGTTTTTGTTGTTTTATGTCTTGTGTTTGTTGTTTTGTGTGTTTCTGTCATTTTGTGTCTTGTTTTTGTCATTGTATGTCTTGTTTGTCGTTTTGTGTCTCATTTCTGTCATTTTGTATCTTTTTTTTGTTTTGTGTCTCGTTTCTGTCATTTCATTGTCATTTTGTGTCTTGTTTTTGTCTTTTTGTCTTGCTTTTGTCATTTTATGACTTGTCGTTTTGTGTCATTTTGTGTCTCACTTTTGTCATTTTGTGTCTTATTTCTGTTGTTTACATCATGGGACAGTTTTCCTAAAGAATGTGTAGAACAAAGCTATGTCCTCTCTTCTATTTTCCATATTTTCATCCCATTGTCAGTCTTGATTGAATGTCTCTCTCTACCTCATTATCAGGATCAGACTAATTCTTTGGACTGTTTTCCATCAGTCAGTTTGTCCTCTTGGTCAGCAGTAACAGCAGCTAAATATCTAGCTTCTACTGCTGAGAAAAAGATCACATTAGCATGGATTAGCAACCCTGTTACTGTGATTAGAGTAGGGTTAGCAAACAACACAGAAAACATGGAATAAAAATGGTACCATTGGTGTGGAAGCTGAGCCAATTAATACCCATTATTGATCAATATGGAGCAGAAAACTGGAAAAGAGAAGCTTTATTTTTCAAACATTTTGAAGCCCAGATGTCTTCCAATCCTGGAATGACCCAGAAACATCCTGCATTAAAAATGCTTGATTCTGCTGTTGAGCTACCTGAGTAGAACATTCAGCAGATTTACATCCTCCAGAGAGCAGAGCAGATATTATCCTGAGACCCTTTAAGTGGTGCTTTATTCCAGGCAGGGCTTCATTATCAGACAGAATAAAACAGATTTCAGATCAAATAAAACCCTGAAGAGGAGCTGATCTTTCTGGGCGGTTCGTGCTCAAACCTCTCATTTCTTCCTGACAGTGGCTCAGTATATTTCAGGGGGCTCTGCAGTAATTCCATAATTTGACTGAACAGTTATTTCCAGGCCTGCGAGTCGAACACGATAACCTGATTTCATTGGGCTGCAGAGCTGCTGCTGTGGAGGCTTGAATTACACTATGAGGGTCTAAAAATAGTGGACTGAACACACGTTAATGTGGAGAAGCTCTGCTGGGGAACATGGCAGCGTTTAAAGTCCGGTTACCAGCGTAATGCAGCGGAGCGTCTTTGTCCAGGGCAAACAGAGGAGGGTTCAGCAGCACCGTGTTGTCGTTCTCCATCACGATCCCTTGGTACTCCGTCTCGATCCAAGGCTTGTGCTTATTGGCTGACGGCAGAGAACAGAGGCTTTGGGTTAAACGGAGCAATTAGAAGGAACCAAACAGTCTATTTTTAACTCTGCATTATGGCTGCGGGTTAGCAAGAGGAACCACAAAGACTCTCAGCTTTAACCTCTTTCTCATGAACCTGCAGAAAAACAAAATCCAGCGAATTTCGCTGGATTTTGGTTGATTTTTTTCTGAATGTTGTTAAAGAAAATCTTAGAAGTTTTACTGATATATATGGAATCACTTTAGATATTTTTAGGATTTTTTTGGAAGATTTTTACTCATTTTTTGAAAATATTGACAAGAATTTTCTTGCCAAATTTGGGGGATTTTTTTAAAATAAAACTTTTAAGGGGAACTTTTACGGAATTATTGGAATTTTATTCCTCAAGGTTTTTCCAAATTTTCAGACATTTGGGGAATTTTTTTGCAGATTTTTTGGATTTTTTTCAGACAAGGAAACAATATTTTTTGGTGCCTGTAAATGAGGACAACAGGAGGGTTAAACTACAGTCTGTCACTGCAGCTTCTTCATTTGGAACATTTTCTGGGTTCTTTTCCCTCTTATAACAGGAAATTTAACAAAAAATCTATCAATAAATTTAGAAAAACATTCAGAACAATCATTAGAAGCATCTCTTGTATTAACCAGGAACTAGAAACTGTTTCTCAGCTGATTTTTAAATAAAATAATCGTGTTTTACAACATTTTACAATCAAACTGTGAGAGGATTTTACAGTTTCCTACATGAAATAAGTAAAAATCTCGTGGTTGAACTTCAAACTGTTCACTATATTGGCACTATCTTAGCTGCTTCATGATCCAAAAACACAACTTACAAAGCTACCTGCCAAGATCTTAGGAATCTGAGGACTTTGGGAAACTCTGATCCACATTTTACTTCACTTTTTTGACATTCCATAAATAATGGGCCGTGAGAGTCGTGGTTAGTTACTCTGCATGGTTTAACCCTCCCGTTGTCTTCATTTACAGGAAGCAAAAAATACTGTTTCCTTGACAAAAAAAATACAGAAATTCAGCCAAAAAATTTCCCAAATTTCTTAAAAGTTCCAGTAAATTCCAGTAATTCCTTCAGAATTTTCCTTAAAAGTGTTATTTAAAAAAAATAAATAAATTTGGCAAGAAAATTCTTGTAAATATTTTCAAAAAATTAGTAAAAATCTTCTTAAAGTGATTACATATATATCAGTAAAATTTCTAATATTTTCTTTCAGAACATTCAGAAAAAAATCTACCAAAATCCAGCGAATTTCGCTGGATTTTGGTTCATTTTTTTGTGAATGTTCTTAAACATTTTTTTTTTAACATTTCTTTTTTTCCACCACTGTGAAAATATTTTTTCCCACATTTTCAAACATAAAAACGGGTCAATTTGACCCACAGAACGACATGAGGACTAATTAAACTCGTCACACTGAAATATTCCAGTATGTCCGTCAGCCGAGCTGGCCTCAGTCCTGCACTGAAACGGCAGAGTCCAAATGAAATGCCTGAGGTTTACTGTGAATTTAACCTTTAATTGCTTATTAATTATTCATCTGCGGCTAAATGTTCAGTGCTGAGTGATCAAAGGCCGAGTTAATGAGCCAGAAGGACGGCGATTTTACACTCCAGCAGAGAGCCCAGACAAAAGCCAGAGTCCCTGTTGTCCTCAATCCCTGAAATCAGAGACTTTTGTTTGGAAGCGCTTTGTTGTCTTCACAGTGAATTTTACAGAAAATCTGACTGGAACTAATTTAGTCGCTCTGTGTGTGAGAGAAGCCAAAAGAAGAAACTGCTGCTGGTTCTGATCTGATCAAACCGCATCCAAACAGAAACCTTCTGCTGATACCTGAGTTTATGTCAAACTGCAGCTGCAACTGACCGACGTTCTGCATTAATCAGTCACACAGAAACACGACATCCCATAATACACAAAAACACACAACATCCCATAATACACACAGACACAATAATCAGCTGTTTGATCAATAAAATATCAGAAAATGTTAAAAATGTGGATCAGTTTCCTCAAATGTCTTTAGTCCAAAGATCTTCAGTTTACTGTCACAGAGGAAAGAAAGCAGAAAATATTCACATAGAAGAAGCTGCAAATACAGAACTGACACTGTTTTATAGAAATTATGCAAATTGATGAAACAGTTGTCTCCTGCATCTACTGCATCTTTTGCATCTACTGCATCTACTGTCTCCTCCTGCATCTACACATATCTACTTCATCATCTCTCCTGCATTAAACTTCATCTACTGCGTCTACTGCATCTATTGTCTCCTCCAAGATCTACTGCATCTACTGTTTCTCCTCCTACATCTACTGCATCTACTGTGTATCCTCTTGCATCTATTGCGTCTACTGTGTCTACTGCATCTACTGCATCTACTGTTTCTCCTCTTACATCTACTGCATCTTTCACATCTACTGTTTCTCCTCCTACATCTACTGTATCTTTCGCATCTACTGTGTCTCCTCATGCATCTACTGCATCTACTGTCTCCTTCTGCATTTACTGCATCTGTTGCATTTACTGTCTCCTCCTCTTTCTGCTGATACCTGAGTTTATAATCAAACTGCAGCTGCACCTAATCGACGTTCTGCATTAGTCAGTCACACAGAAACACGACATCCCATAATACACACAGAAACACTGTGAGCAGCTAAGCTTGCCAATAATCCACCAATAATCAGCTGTTTGATCAATAAAATGTCAGAAAATGTTAAAAATGTGGATCAGAGTTTCCTCAAATGTCTTGTTTAGTCCAAAGATCTTCAGTTTACTGTCACAGAGGAGGAAAGAAACCAGGAAATATTCACATGGAAGAAGCTGCAAATACAGAACTGACACTGTTTTCATAGAAATTATGCAAACTGATGAAACCGCTGATCAGTTAATGCAGAAATTCAGTTTTCAGGTTCAGGTTTTGATCAGATCAGAACCTGCAGCAGTTTCATCAGTTCCAGCTGTTCAGTTCTTCACAAAAACATTCTGATTTAAACAAAAGATCAAATTCTCAGTTTGTTTCATGTCCAAACACAAACAGCTGCTTCAGAAACTCAGGTTGAAAACGTGACCACAGAGTTTTAATGTTCTGCTTAAATCTGAGTAAATTACGACCTGATCAGACCTGAGCTGACCTCACAGTGTCTCCTCTTGCATTTACTGCATCTCCTCCTGCATCTAATGCATTAACTGCATCTACTGTCTCCTCCTGCATCTACTGTCTCCTCCTGCATCTACTACATCTCCTCCTGCATCTACTGTCTCCTCCTGCATCTACTACATCTCCTCCTGCATCTACTGCATCTCCTTCTGCATCTACTGCATCTCCTCCTTCATCTACTACATCTTCTCCTGCATCTAGTACATCTCCTCCTGCATCTACTATATCTCCTCCTGCATCTACTGCATCTTCTCCTGCATCTACTGCATCTACTATATCTCCTCCTGCATCTACTACATCTTCTCCTGCATCTAGTACATCTCCTCCTGCATCTACCACATCTCCTCCTGCATCTACTGCATCTTCTCCTGCATCTACTACATCTCCTCCTGCATCTACTGCATCTTCTCCTTCATCTACTACATCTTCTCCTGCATCTACTGCATCTTCTCCTGCATCTACTGCATTTATTGTGTCTCCTCCTGCATCTACTACATCTCCTCCTGCATCTACTGCATCTCCTTCTGCATCTACTGCATCTCCTCCTTCATCTACTACATCTTCTCCTGCATCTAGTACATCTCCTCCTGCATCTACTATATCTCCTCCTGCATCTACTGCATCTTCTCCTGCATCTACTGCATCTACTACATCTCCTCCTGCATCTACCACATCTCCTCCTGCATCTACCACATCTCCTCCTGCATCTACTGCATCTCCTCCTGCATCTGCTGCATTTGTTGTGTCTCCTCCTGCATCTACCACATCTATTCCATCTACTGTGTCTCCTCCTGCATCTTGTCCTCCATCTCCTGCATCTCCTCCTCCATCATCTCCTCCTGCATCAGAACCTCCTAAGTGTTTATTTAATGTCTGCTGTTGCACAAACAGAGAGCAACGTCATTTTGATCATGTACATATTGAAGAATTGACAGTAAACCTGACTTTGACTTTGATCTACTGCATCTGCTGCATCTAGTCCATCATCTCCTCCTGCATCACCTCCATATCCTGCATCTCCATAATCTCCTGCATCTACTGTATCTACTACACCTCCTCCTGCATCTACTGCATCGACTGCATCTGCTCCTCCCCTCTCCTCCCCTCCTCCTCCTGCTGTGCAACATTAATCTGAGCATCAGTCTGCTGGATTACATGCAGGATTACAGATTGAATTCATCTCTGCTGTCAGTCTCTGGCTCTGCTCCTCGTTCTGTCACTTTTCTCTTCGTGTCACCTGATCTCCCCCCACCTCCTCCTGTCTCCCCCCACCTCCTCCTGTCTCCCCCCACCTCCCCCTGTCTCCCCCCACCTCCCCCTGTCTCCCCTCACCTCCCCCTGTCTCCCCCCACCTCCTCCTGTCTCCCCCCACCTCCCCCTGTCTCCCCCCGTCTCCCCCCACCTCCCCCCGTCTCCCCCCACCTCCTCCCGTCTCCCCCCACCTCCCCCTGTCTCCCCCCGTCTCCCCCTGTCTCCCCCCACCTCCTCCTGTCTCCCCCACACCTCCTCCTGTCTCCCTCCACCTCCACCTCCCTCTTTATCGACCTCCCCTCCTCCCCCCTCTGTCCTCCCTCAGTCCCTCCACAATCACAAGTGATGATGGAGCATCACGATGATAAATCAACACCGGATTGATCTTCACCACCTTCATCATCATCATCATCATCATCATCATCATCATCACCACAGACACCATGAAACACAGTGACCCCCACCCCACCCCACCCCACCCCACCCCAGAAACAGAAGATGAGAACTGACCTTTGTTGCCACTGGCAACCGAAGCCAAGCAAAGGAGGAGGAAGGAGAGAAAATTCATTCTGTCCATCTGGGGGGAGAAGACACGCATCAACATGTGATCATCAGAAACACAGTAAACCACCAGACAACCTTCAGAGAACCTTCAGGGAACCTGACAGGTGAAGCTGGTCTCAGGTTGGTTGGTTTAATAAAACACAGACCCGGTTCTGCTGATTCTGATTAAAAACAGATTCATTCCGTTTCATCTCCACCTGAAGCTCTGCGGCATTTCTGCTCCGACACACGGCCAGCACCGACCAGTCCCGGCCCAGTACCGAGCAGCACCGGGCCGCTGGGCCGCTGCAGCCTCACCGACACATCGGAGCACAAATGTCGCAGAAGGAGGCGGAACGCCGCAGATCGTTACCGCGCTGAGTGATGCTCCCGGTGGTACCCAGCCGCTGCTCCAGCATCCGCCTCTCAGCCCCGCCGCTCGGCTCGGCTCGGCTCGATCCCCGCAGGCTGACACACCAACCGAAGCTGCAGGTGGACCGGGGAGTGCTGCTGGTGTCGGTTCGGTGGAGACGTGCGGAGACGGATGGGTGTCCTTGTTTTTCGGAGAACAGTGGATGTTCCGCTGCGTCCCTCCTCCTGAACCCGCCCACACTGCGTCCTTCTCTGCTCCAGCCACTGACTCACCACCGCCTCCTCCTGCCCCACCAGGGCCACAACTACCCCTCCGTCGTACCGGGGGGGTTCTTCATTTGCCCCGCACTCCCGTCAGAAGCTCACCGCAAAATGACGTCATAGCAGCCCCGTCGCCCCCCGCGCTCAAAAACAGCCGCCATCAGCTGCAGCTTTATTCCACAGAACCGGACCGGACCGCAGAACAGAACCGGAGAACAGAACCACGGACACCAGTCCGGATCTGCTGCCTCAGCTGCAGCCAGAGCTCTGAAAACATCCCATAATAAGCAAATATGACCGAAATCTGGGCTGAGGCCTTTATCCACTCAACATCCCATAATACACACAACATCCCATAGTACACACACAGACACACAACATCCCATAATACACACAGACACACAACATCCCATCATACACACAGACACATAACATCCCATAATACACACATGAACACAAAGCATCCCATAATATACACAGACACACATTATCCCATAGTACACACAAAGATACACAACATCCCATAATATACACGCAGACACACACTATCCCACAGCACACAGACACACAACATCCCATAATATACACAGACACAACAACTTTCTGTGATGGGATCATTGAAACATGAATCTTGGTTCACAGAAACAATCATGTATTTACTTTGTTTTCATACATGTAATAAACGAGTGGAATCTAAAACAGTTCTCGGCCTAGAGACCATAAGCGTAACTCCCACTGGGGGCAGAACTGCTATAAAGTCTTAAATCAGGGTCCACGAAAACCCAAATGTTTGATACAGTCGACTGAAAAAGCAGGTTCAAGTTTGGTTTCTGTCCAAACACCTAAATGTGGTTGGAACCGTTGAACCATGCGCTTTACTCACCGTCTGACTTCCGTTTCCCAACTGAAACTATTTTGGTCGTCACCATTCTCAGAATAATGATGAGAGCTGTTGGAGAATCTGGAGGGTCTAGATGTGACCCAAGTGAAGTTCAAGGAGATGTGTTGAAAAACAAGAACAATCTGTTTCCTGTAAGGCTTCCTGGTGAGGCCAAGAACTGTCTGAACCTACCACTTGTAGGTCTTTTAAAAATATGACAGAATCTTCTGAGTCAAAAATATACGTACAGCTTTTGATATTGAAAGTTGTGTTAATCTAATTTTTTTGTTTCATGGCCTCTAAAGTTCTTGTGAGTGATCATGATCGACTACAGCTGATGACTCCTGAGTCAGTTTAAATAGAACCAGTAGATCCACTCATTAGACTAAAACGTTACAGTGGGAAAGTCTGAGGAGCTCAGAAAAGATCTGAAGAAGCAAATCATGGACTTGAACAAGTAGATCCAAAATCATCAATTTGTCAGTCTAAAGTTCATGGTCCAGTTGTGTTACTGCCATTATCAGGAAGAAAACACAAACTATCACCTGCTGCTGAGAGATGATTGGTCAGGATGGTCAAGAGTCAACCAAGAATCATCAGAAAGCAGGTCTGAATGAGTGAGAAGCTGCTGGAACACAGCTGTCAGTGTCCACAGCATTTTACATCAACATGAGCTGAGAGGATCCATGAAGAAGGAAGTTCTTCCTCTAGAAGCAGAACCTTAAAGCTCCACTCAAGTTTGAAGACCTTCTGGAGGAACGTTCTGTGGTCAGATGGAAGAAAAACTGAGCAGTAATATGTTTGGAGGAGAGAAGATGAAGCGTTTAACCCCAACAACACCAAACCTACCAACAAGCATGGTGGTGGCAGTATCATACTCTGGGGCTTTCTAGCAGTGCTGTTGGACTGGTTTCAGACTGTATGTTGGACTGGTTTTGGACTTTCTTGGGAATAGTTTATGTTTGGTTTCAATCTTGGTTCTGGGCTGGTTTTAGGTGTGATTTAAAGTTGGTTTCAGGATTGTCTTGGACTTTTTTAGCAGTAGTTTTGTTAGGGTTTATTTTTGTAAAGGCACTGAAATTGATACCATATATAAGTAGTATAACACTGATGCTAATATCATTTATTGTGTAATTAATGTATGGGTTCTGTTGACCTGAATAAAGGGAGAGCATCAGTCCCAAGCTCTGTAGAACTGCAGAAACACTGAATATGATTCAGTTTATTTGAAAATCTTTGGGCTTTAGAACCAATAAAGAACTAAATGAATGAACACAGATGATCTGAAGACACCAGAGATGCTGATTTTCTTTTTTTTTTTTTACTGTTTTCTGACCAAATAATCAAACTTCATATCAAGAACATATTTGGCAGAATAACTGACAGAAGAGCTGCAATGATTAACTGAAACCAGAAAGTCGAAGCAGCAATCAGAGAAATTAGACTGTTTATATTTTTGAAAAAAGACTCAAAGTGATTAATGGATTATTAATATGTCTGTGGTTAATTTTAGGAGTTGACAGCAAATCGATTAATCGTTGCAGCTCTGGATAAAGACTGTTTTTACTCTTTCGGCTGGACAGGAGACAAACAGCTTCAGCTCACAGAGTGAAACATGAACTGGTTCTTCGTTTTGACATGTGGTTCCAGAGTATAAAACAGAGGAGTGAAACACAGGGACAACATTGGTCATGAAATATTATCCAAAAGCTACAAAACGTTGGTCTTCATAAAAGCTGTTAAAACTCTATAAAATCAAGTCTTTTTTTCCATCACAAATCAAATGAAAACCAGAACAAATGTACTGTAAAACATTCATCAGTACAAGGCCATTTGGAGTTGGGTGTTGGTGGACATTTACAGTTTGTAGAACCACACCAGCAGCCCCTGATTATGAAACACCAGCATCTGTCTGCGGTTTAAATCCGGAGCTGCAGTCGGCTTCACCTCCTCAGACCTGGACAACAACGAAGACCGAACCCGTCACTGCTGAGTGCAAATCTGTCGACAGCATCGACTCTCTCAAACTAACTAGCAAACAGGAAACTGCCCCTGATTGGCTCACAATTCCCCCACGTGGCACAACGGTAATTTCCTGTAAACATTTGCTTATAAAAACACCTCTTCCCCTCCGAAACACAAAAATAGATAGAAATTTATTTGTACATGGACATATATATATTACTAAAGGCCTTAAAATATTTCCCGTTCTGCTTCTTGAGAGTCACAGTTCCCTTCAGTGGAGATCCAGCCTCAGCCGACCTGCAGGGACAGAACACACAGGTTAACACACCTGGACACACCTGGGCACACACATACACACATCTGGACACACCTACACACTCCTCAGCACACCTGGGCACACATACACATATGGCAAGTTTGAGCACGTTTTTAGAAAGAAGTGCAACACCTGCAGCTGCAAAGGAGAGGGAGACGGCGTGGGAGAACATTGCTGCCTGGGTCAATGCGTAAGTTTAAATCACAATAATATTACAGGAAAACTGTTTGAATAGTAGCCTATTAAGTTAATTCATTTAGGTGCAATCCTGTGGGGGAGAAGAGCATGTGGCAGCAGCTTAAGATGAAATATAAAAACACTCCCTGGGAAATCCTAAAAGAAATTAAAATTACTAATCTCAGTCTGAGGTTGCAGCACGTCATTAACAGAATGATTTAAAATTAATTTAACAGATCTCTACATCATTCACCTGCAATCCTGTGGAACTCCTCCTTGATGACTCTGACAGGTTTATGTCCAGGGAAAATCACAAAGATGGTAAAAGCCGTTTAAGGGCCAGACACACTTTTCTGACCGTCCTGCATACAGTTGCCTTACTGAAGTGTTCTGCATCTTCGACATTGTATAAAAAACTTCCATTTGCAAAGAACCGCAGCGCAACACACAATATCTGCTGGGATGTGAGAGCATGACTGTGGTTGGTAACTGATAATTGTCCGGAAATGCAAGAACATTTATGCGCAGTCTGAAAATGATCTCCTGACGAATATTTAATTCTCTGTGCAGTAATGCTGTTCCTTCATCCACTGGATCGTTCATGAAAGGACAGAACTAGACTTCGCCAAAACTCACCTGCTGACTGAATGAATGAATGAGGAAATCAAATAGCCTGTGTGGCTGAAAGAGGGCGGAGACTGAGATAAACCTGGTCCTGAGAGAGTCATAGAGTCTGTTACTATGGTAACTGACCGAGAGCTTCAGTTACCTCTCTTTGTGAAACAGGCTAGAGTTACTCCTCAGTCTCTGGTTTGAGTTACCTCCCTTTGTGAAACGGAAAACTCTGAGTTTCCCTCATTTCAGAGTTAACAAACTCAGAGTTTTCACTAAACCTGCTTCGTGAAACGGACCCCAGGACACACATGAACACTCACCATGCCGAGTCCTCGTACCAGCTTTATTCCTGCTTCTTGTCTTTGCGCTCTTTCTTCGGCACCAGAGCCTTACGGAGGTACGGCATCGATAAATAGGCTACGAGGAAGAAAACGTGACCACAGAAGTAGACGGAAGAATAAACCTGAAACACAAAGGTGACAAAAATTATAATCCTGGAGGACAAGACACAAAAACCAACTACTCAGGTAAAACATTCATCAGTTTTTATAAAAAACTGTATAAATTCTGTGATTTCAGCTGTGAATATTTTCTGGTTTCTTTCCTCTGTGACAGTAAACTGAAGATCTCTGGACTAAACAAGACATTTACACAGATCCAGTCTGGATGTTTAAACTGTTTGTGTTTCAGAGTCTGATGAACCTTCAGACTCAGAGGTCAACGTCCCTCTTTGACTTCAGCCTGACGTCTGTTTCTTAAAGTCCTGTGACGACCAAGCGCCCTGCTGGTCATGTGACCTCAGCGGCAGGTACAGGGGAGAGCGGCACATTAACCTGGACTTACCTTTAGCCACTTGTCGTAGGTGAAGAGGCAGAACGCCACCAGAGGGTAACCCATGAAGAGCCAGTGGATGAACTGTTGGACCACGTAGATGAAGGGATAGAGGGGGCTGCTGGCCAGTCTGGTGAGCAGAGGACTGTCCCGGACCAGAGCCTGGGCCTGGTACCAACACATTTATAAATCAACGATCAATATAGTTATATATATATATATCACTGATGTACATGTATATACACTGCCCATCCAAAAACAAAGTCGCACACTCTTAATATTTCATTGGACCACCTTTAGCTTTGAGTACAGCACTCATTCACCATGACATCGTTTCAATAAGCTTCTGCAAAGTCACAGCATTTATTTCTGTCCAGAGTTGGATTAATTTTCCACCAGGATCTTATACTGATGATGGAGAGTCGGACAAAGTCTTCTCCAGAACATCCCAAAGATTCTCAGTGGGGCTGAGGTCTGGACTCTGTGGAGGACAATCCATCTCATGCTCCCTGATCCACTCATTCTCAATGTGAACCCATGAATCCTGGCATCATCGTCTTGGAACATGTCCATGAACATCAGGGAAGAAAAACTCCACTGATGGAAAGACCTGATCATTCAGTATCTTCAGGTATCAGCTGACCTCATTCTTTGGGAACATAATGAACCTGACCAACCCCAGATCATAACTCTAACCCCCACAGGCTGGTAGTTACTAGACATGATGAGAGCATCACTTCATCTGCCTCTCTTCTTACCCTGATGCCCCCATCACTTTGGAACAGGGTAAATCTGGACTCATCAGACCACATGACCTTCTTCCATTGATCCAGAGTCCAATCTTTATGCTACATAGCAAACTGAAGCCTTTTTTTCTGATTAGTCTCACTGATCAGTGGTTTTCTTAGAGCTACAGCTGTTTAGTCCCAATCCTTTGAGTTCCCTTCATGTGGAAATGTTCTTACTTTCACTATTAAACATTGACGTGAGTTCTGCTGTTGGTTTCCTACGATCATCTAAGAGTTTGTTCCATGAAGATGAAGGTTCTCCACTATCCTTCAGGTTTTAATGATGTGTTGGACGGTTCTTAACCTGATTTTAGTAGTTTCATCTCCTTAGTTGTTTTCTTTGCTTGATGCAGGCCAATAATTTGACCCTTCTGAGACAGATTAACATCCTTTCCATGACCACAGGATATGTCTTCCAACATTTAAGAAATGAGAAGCTCCTCACTGCATCAGCTAGGGTTAAATAAGTTGTTTCATCACTGCAGTAATTATCCAATGGAAGGATCTTAACTATTTGCTTATTTATATCCAAGTGGGGACTTTTTTTTGGACAGACAGTGTATGTTGTGTCAGAGGTTACCTGTCTCTCCACAGTGATGATGAAGAACTCCATGGAGAAGCACAAGAAGTATCCAGAGTGGAGGCCATGCCAGATGGTCAGAAAGAATAACGAGGTCACATGAGATAAAGGTTTGTTGCCCAGGAACTTCAGACGCTTGAACACATGTCTGAAAGGAGACAAACATGGAGCCTGAGTGGATCAGAACGCAGAAGTGCAGCAGCTTTTTGTTTTCACAAGATATGGTGAATAAAGTCCTGATTTACTACATCACAGTTTTTATTTCAGCTCCAGACTCTGTTCAGATTCAACAGGATCCTGGTTAAAAAACTACATTCAGTTCATGACTCTTTAGTCCCAGTGAAGGAGTGTTCCACCTGAGATTTACCTGTTATAACCTAGCAGAATGTTTAACCTGTTAGACTCACCTGGCTGGATGTTTAACCTGCGTACGCTCACCTGGCTGGATGTTTAACCTGTTAGACTCACCTGGCTGGATGTTTAACCTGTTAGACTCACCTGGCTGGATGTTTAACCTGTTAGACTCACCTGGCTGGATGTTTAACCTGCGTACGCTCACCTGGCCACCCAGGCGTTAGTGTTGATGTTGAAGGAGGCGATGGTTCCTGAGAACAGGGGCGTGGTCTCAAACAGCCAGACCTTCATGTTGGCGCAGGCGTCCCATTGGTGCTTCCCGTCAACCACGCCGTTATAGCCGAGTCCGGACAGAATACACACTCCCTCCTGCAACACACAACGCAACACATACTGTAACACAACTAATTCTTTCCCGTTGATCCACGTCCAGCAGGTTTTTTTTCTCATTAAATCTGTTTGAACAGCAACATCTGAGGAACTTTTAAAGACAAAAACCTGAAATTTTCTCTCTTATTTCTCATCATGTTGTTTATTCAGAAGCTCTATTTGTATTTGAACCATTCAAACTCCAGAACTCTACTTGGATCAGACCTCCTTCCAACAGTTTAGTTTTTGTGGTTCAACTTGTCAAACCTGATCAATCAGTTGTTAAGGTCAATGAAAATCACTTTCTTTAGTGACCCGATATTTCATATTAAAGTATTCTACGTGTTTATTTCAGCATTATTGTGTCCTGCAATGACCTGATGAGAAATAAGAGAGAAAATTTCAGGTTTTTATCTTTAATAGTTCCTCAGACGTTGTTGTTCAAACAGATTTAATGTGAGAATAAACATGACGGAAGTCAGACTTGAAAACATCTCAGAGTGTTTTTGATAGAGGAAGCTAAAATTTCCCAGACACCACTTTAAGAATGCAGAGTTTAAAACAGTTTAAATGAGATGTTGGAGCAGAAAGAACATCTTTAGAGCAGATCAGGGTGTGACTGAATGAATTAAAGCTTTCTAGGAACATCTCTACTTACTGCTATGACCCAGCAGCTGACGTATTTGTACAGACCGATTTTGGCCCACAGCAGGATGAAGACGCAGCGGTACCAGAAGGGCTGGGCCTGAGAATGAACACAGCAGGGGTTAGAACCTGTTCCGTTGAATCCGTTCTCCACACTGAAGCTGTTCTCACCTCGTACTCTGCAGTCTGGTAGTAGCTGTCGGGGTAATAAGGACTGAAGATGGCGTAAATCAGCAGGCAGAGGAAACCCAGACCGAACCTCTTCATCGCCGGGACAACACTGAGAACAGAGGGAGACGCTGAGAACGGTTCTCTGTTAACACCTGGAGAACATCTCTGGGATGTTCTCCTACTAGAAGACTGGAGGATTAGAACACTAGAGCTTTAGAACACTAGAAGATTAGAACACTAGAACATTACAACACTAGAAGATTAGAACACTTGAAGGCTAGAAGATTAGTATACCACAACATTAGAACAGTAGAAGACTAGAACACTAGAACATTAGAACACTTAAAGACTAGCACACTAGATGATTAGAACACTAGAACATTAGAAGAGTAGAACAGTAGAACATTAGAACACTAGAACAGTAAATTAGCAGGCAGAGGAAACACAGGGCGAACAACACTGAGAACAGAAGGAGACGCAGAGAACGGTTCTCTGTTAACACCTGTAGAACATCTCTGGGATGTTCTCCTGTTCTACCTGTTGGGGGGTTTCCCGGGACAGTCGGTCAGTTCTCCAGCCACCAGCCTCTGGTAGCTCCTCAGGGTGAACTGGGGACCCACAAGGAAGCCTCCATAGAAGTAGGAGAACCCGCAGACCTCGAGCAGCGACGGAACCGACAGCAGGGCGGCTTTCTTCTGCTCTGGGCTCAGCTGGGACTAAAATACAGCAGACACAAACAAAGTCAGAAATGCTTCACTGAAAAATTAAAGAATCTCTATCTTCACTTCTTTCTGTTTGAGAATCTGTAATGAAGACTTTGATATTTTACTTCAAACTAATAACTGATTAACTAAGAGATTGATAATTATTAATAATAAATAAGTGTAAATAAAAGTAGTGTTCAGGTTTCTGCAGATGTCACTGATCTTCTCTGTTTGAAGTCAAACATCTACATTATTTATCCAGATTGTTTTGTTCATTGACCGGATTTTGTTGAAAACCAGAAAAACAAACAATTGAAAAAGTGAATAAATCTGAAGTAAATAATCATGATCATCAATCAGCTGACTCACCGGTTCCTTCCCACCGTCATAGTAATCAAATGACAGACCTGAAACAGAAAACAGAATCACCTGAACAAACATCTGAACAAACATCTAAAGACACACCTGAACAAGCACCTAAAGACATAGCTGAAGAAATATCTGAACAAACACGTGAACAATCACCTGAACACCTAAATAAACATCTAAGCAAACACCTGAACACCTAAATAAACATCTAAACAAACACCTGTCAGAACTGTACAGGTGTTTGTTCAGGTGTTTGTTTGTTTGTTTGTTGAGGTGTTTCTTTAGATGCTTGTTCAGGTGTTTCTTTAGAGGTTTGTTTAGGTGTTCAGGTGTTGTTTGTTCAGGTGTTTGACATCAGGACTCGTCTGACTGAACCCACCGACTAGCTTCAGCATGAGGACGCAGTGAGGCATGGTCCACTTGATGTCGTACTCCTCGGTGGCCGTGTAGTAATAACCTGCTAGCAGGTAGATCTGCAGGAGAACACCACAAACAGACAAACATCAGCTGAGGTTAGAAAACTTCAGCAGAACAGAATCCACAGAAAAAGAGCTGATTCAGAAAAACTGCAGAAAAGGCAGTTTCACAACGTTTAATTCCTCAAACTGTGGGTGCTAAAGGGAGAACATGTGACCGTTGGTTCTTTAACACGTGAGACAAAAAACATAAAACATCAGCTTCAGCCCTCAAAATCACCAGAAAAACTCAGTTTAACAGCCTGAAACTTAAAAAACACAACAAATGTCAGATTAGAAACTTTTAGAGTTTAATCGTGTGTCAGGTCTGAACTTAAAATCACAATCTTTCATTGAATACTTTATTCTGAACATCTCATGTAAAAATTTATCGAAATAAAGCATAAAAATAAAAAAACAAACAACTCTGTGCTCAATAAATGCAATGAACTAAATGTCAGTAAGCTGTTGGGAGATGCGTTCAGCATGGAGGAACGTTAATCTGTGATGTTTCTGTTTTTACAGTTTCTGACTGATTCTGGAGTTATTCTGGTGATTTATTTATTTATTTATCTCAATCTCATTTTTATTTAGTTATCAAACACTGTAAATGTATTAGCAGGAAGTAATATGATACTAGTAGGAAGTAGTAGAACACTAGAACATTAGAACACTAGAAGACTAGAAGGTTAGAACATTTGAACAGTAGAACACTGGAACGTTAGAACCTTACACCACTAGAAGGTTAGAACACTAGAACAGGATCTCACCATCTGGAAGGTGAAGCTGCTCAGGACGGCCGTCACCGTTCTCCCCATCAGCCTCAGCATCAGGAACTGAACTAACACACATACTACTGAGTGGTACAGCTGAGAACCTGCAGAACACAGAGAACACAGATGCCGGGTTTAACTGCAGAAACCCGCAGCACCCGAACGCAACATTCAGCAGCTACTGATGAGAAATACAAAGAAAAACCAACAAACCTGCTGTAAAATCCCAGAGCAGCACAACAGAGACAGGAGAGACAGGTCAGCGCTGACAGAGTTTATATTCATCCCTTCATTTATTCATCCATAAATTTATTCATCCCTTCATTTATTCATTCACCTGTCTACGGGACATTATTGCTGTTATCACATGACCGAGTTCAGACAAGTTAACTGAAGCTGAGAAAATGTGTTTAATTAATCAGATAAACATTTTTAATGATAAAATTTCACAGATTCAGTGGTAAATTGCGAATATTTGCATTTTTTTTCATTTTCTATGACATAAAATTAAACTAGAGCTTGATTAATGATTATTTTCATTAATTTAGACAATAACTGGCAGGTTAATCATTTGTTTGGAGGAGTTTTGTTTGTAATAAAACCGTTAAAAAAACACGCATTATTGATCTATTCAAACTTTTAAAGGTTTGGTTTACTGGGATGGAATAAAAATCTCCACATCTGAGATGGTGGATGGACAAGGAGGTTTGAAAATAAATGACCAGTGATGGTTTTCCTGTTACAGACCGATGATCTGAGAAGTGGAACTTTGAGACTTTGGGTTTTGGTTGTTGGACAAAACAAACCAGAAAGGCACTCAGAGAGCGCAGTACTCCGCCAAGGCTGCTCAGTCTTTGTATCATTTCCAACGGATGAAATCTTTAATAAAAAATGACCTTGCACTGAGCACAGGTGTGTGTTATGCATGTGTACGTTATGTACGGATACCGAATCACGTGACCTAAATATGTAGCAGGCGGTGGGAATTGATGGGACTCAGAAACACCCCCACAATTTAATCAATTATTCCTTGGATCATTTCTGATGGATAAGTCCTGATAAGTCCTCAGTGGTCTGTAAGATTAGAAGACTAGAACACTAGAAGGCTAGAAGATTACAATACTAGAACATTAGAACACCAGAAGACCAGAAGATTAGAACACTAGAAGACTAGATGACTAGAACACTAGAAGACTAGAAGATTAGACCATTAGAACACTAGAAGACTAGAACATTAGAACACTAGCATCAAGCATATTTGCACTTCTTGGACTGTTACTTATTTGCATTGTTCTGAGTATTCTGCACTAAATCCGTCACTTTATCTCATGGTCATGTTTACATTTCACTCAGTTCTACTTTTCTTAGTTCTTAGTTGTTTCTCGGCTCTAATTTTGCTTCCTTTGTTCTTTTTGCCCTTTAATATCTTATTTTTTAAGTCTTTATTTAATGTCTACTGTTGCACGAAGAGAAAGTAACGAAATTTCGATCCTTGGTATGTCATGTACATATTGAAGAATTGACAATAAAGCTGACTTTGACTTTGACTTGACTTACAAGATTTGAACACTAAGGATTCGAGGATTCAAGGATATTTATTGTCATTGCATTTCTGCAACAAAACTTTGTTGGCACTTCCAAAAAACAACATAGTATAACAACAAGAACTTTAGAACACTAGATGACTAGAAGACTCGAACACTTAGAAGACTAGAAGATTAGAACTCTAGAAGACTAGCAGGCTAGAAGATTTGGTCCTAGTGTCATTTCTGACCTTCCCTGAAAATTTCATCAAAACCCATTTTGGGCTTTGAGTCCTTTTTTGAGTGATGTTGCTACGAAACTGAATATCTTTGGACTTATGAAGGAAAATGACTCTTTCCCCTCTCCGAGGTCATAATGGCTTTTAGACAGACTGCAGGAGATCAGATATCGTCTATTCTGACGTGACTAAGCAGACTAGTTGTCTCCATGTTGGACTGTAATCTAAATCTGACCTTCTCCCAGCTACAATATAAATCCGAAGATCAGAGCGAATCCTCAGATCTGATGCTGGCGTTGCCTGCATGTCCTGCTGCTCTGTTGGCATCACTTCTCCTTCCTCCCTCTTTGTCTGCCTCCTCATCCTCTCTGGACCTCGCTGAACTTCCACAAAAGGACTAAACGAGACATCAGAGGAAACTCTGATCCACATTTTCACCATTTTCTGATATTTTAGAACCAAACAGTTGATTATTGATCCACAACAGAATCCTTAGAGGAGAAAAGTCGTCATTAAACAAAAACTCTTCAACTCTTTTTCACCTCATTTTAAACATTTTTTTTTTTTTTTAAACATTCTAACATATAAATTACCACCAGAGAGGATTTTATCAGCACGTCTTCCTGAGTCTGGACAGAATTACAGATTAAGGGGTTAAACTTTGGACTGTTTAACTGCGACTGTTCAGTTCATTCATGATTAGATTAGATTAGATTCTACTTTACTGTCATTGAACTCAGAAATCAGCAGCTTCTAGAAAACTGTCGACTCAGGAATCAGAAATGTTTAGTTTGGAGATCTGAAGACCACATCTGAGACTTTAGGAAACTTATCAGCACCATTTTATGACATTTTAGAGACCAAATAGCTGATCGATTGATCAGTTTGAGTAATTATTGGATTTAAACGGTTTAAATTCTGGGATTTCAGCTTCTTCACTGTGAAGATTTTCTGCTTTTTTTCCTCTTAAATGACAGAAAATTGAAGCTTTTTTTGACAAAACGAGACATTTGAGGAAACTCTGATCCACATTTTCTGATTTTTAAGAACCAAACATCTGATTGATTGATGGAGAAAATAATCAATAGTGAGATGAAATAATAAAATGATCTGAACGTGTTTTATGACTGAAGCTCAAGAAAGTTCAACTGGAACTATTTCATAAATGTTTCAGGAAGTTCTCCGGTTAAATGGAAGGTGATGATGTTCTGCTTTTCTTTGTTTTACGTTCTAATAAATGGAATGTTTGACACTAATTGAACATCTTTGGATCAATAGAACCAGCAGAAGGAGGAAAGGAAACCTCACAGCGTTCAGAACAACTTTATCCAGATAAAACCTGAGGCAACGTTGAGGTTTGATTATTCTGTTAAAACGCAGCTCTGAAGGACCTGAGAAAGAACGTTGTAGAACACGGACGGTAACGAGAACAAAGTTCATCATTTGTTAGGAATCAACCCAGACATTAATGTTTAACAAAGAGCAGAAACCTTCAGTCTCACCAAAGTTAAACGCTGCTAGAGCCAAGCCCGAGAACGAGTGGAACAAGTGGATCACTGTGGCAGGCTGGTGGAACAGCAGGCGGCGGTACAGCAGAGCACAAGGATACCCTGCAGGAGAACCACAGGAGAACATGTTAGTGGAACCATCCATCCATCCATTATCTATACACCGCTTAATCCTCATTAGGGTCGCGGGGTAGTGGAACCACAGAAAGAAAAAAAAAACGGAACATTATAACTGTAGAGCAGTGGACCGAACAGACAGAACACACAGGAACACAGGAGAACCATGGATGACAATCTAAATCTCAAGAAGAACCATAATGGAGAAGGACTACAGATAGAACCAACACTCAGCACACAGGCAGAACCATCACTTATTACACAGATAGAACCAACACCTAGAACACAGATGGAACCAACACTCAGCACACAGATGGAACCAACACTCAGCACACAGATGGAACCAACACTCAGCACAGATAGAACCAACACCTAGAACACAGATAGAACCAACACTCATAACACAGGCAGAACCATCACTCAGCACACAGATAGAACCAACACCTAGAACACAGATGGAACCAACACTCATCACAGATAGAACCAACACCTAGAACACAGATGGAACCAACACTCATAACACAGGCAGAACCATCACTCATTACACAGATAGAACCAACACCTAGAACACAGATGGAACCAACACTCATCACAGATAGAACCAACACCTAGAACACAGATAGAACCAACACTCATCACAGGCAGAACCAACACCTAGAACACAGATGGAACCAACACTCAGCACACAGATGGAACCAACACTCAGCACAGATAGAACCAACAGTCTGATTTCTGATGTGGTTCCACACATATTGTAAATGCGATCAATAATATGACAACAAGATGAGAGAACTTTGTTCTGAAACAATCAGTGGACCGTGATTTTATTGATGTAAACAGTAAAATAAATGTTCTGCAGGTTCCATCTGAGGTCACTGCTGGTTCAAACACACCAAGGAGCCTTTGAGCAAAGCATTGACTCATGTTGAGGAATAAATGCACATATTTCTGCTGGACTTTAGAGAGAGACAGAACCACAGCAGTGGGTCCTGTAGAACGTCTATAATCAATAACGGCTGATCAACGATCTGCAAATGTTCCAGAACTTAGAGCTGAATTCTGCAGCTTCACTGTTTGACTCCCAGGAAGCTGCAGTTTGTTACTACATGAGCAACATGGTGCAACATGCATGGAGCAACACAGTGACTGCAGTCAATCACAGCATGCATGCTGCAGACGGCCCTGTGATTGGCTGCAGTGGCTGCGTTGCTTCATGCATGTCTGCAGCGGCCAATCACAGGCTGAGCTGGAGTTCAGTTGGTTGCATTGTTGTGAGGAGACGTGTTGATGTTGGAACAAAGTTCAGGGAGGACACACACACACGCACACACACACATACATACACACACACACACACACACACACACACACACACACTCGCACACACGCACACACACAAACACACGCACACACACACACAAGCGCGCAGTTTATCTCTGTGAGGACCTTCAGTGACCTTCACTAATAAACCACCAGAAAAAGGTAACAACTAGTCACAGTGAACACTAACTGACTGGAACTGATTATTATTTTCTAGTGTTGATTATTTTTGGTCTGTTTGGTTCTGAAATGTCCAAAAATGTTAAAAATGTGGATCAGAGTTTCCTCAAATGTCTTGTTTAGTCCAAAGATCTTCAGATTACTGTCGCGGAGGAGGAAATAAACCAGAACATATTCACTGAAGAAGCTGAAAGCTCACAGAATTTAGACAGTTTTTATTGATCATTAACTTGAACAGTGAACCAGTTGAGCTGCTGGTTAGCTGGAGGCTAACTGGGGCTGGGGGAGGGAATAAAAGCTCCATTGTTGTTGGGGGGAGGAGACGCTGTGACACAGTTTAACCCCCAGAGGAGGCCGGATTGAACAACAGGACAATCAATCGATCAGTAATCAGCCGATAATCAGCTGCTCCTCTGATAACCAAGTAATCAGTTTGTGCAAGAAGAAGAAACACGTCAGTTTGTAGGAATAAACATTAATGGAGATGATTAATGTTGACAACAGAGCTGTGATTAGTGATTGACTATTAAACTAGTAAATGAACAAAAACAGTTTAAATTCTGATTTTAGCTTCTTAAAAGGGAATATTTTCTGTTTTTTTCCCCTCCTTTGTGACAGAAAACTAACAATCCTTGGACTAAACAAGAACTTCGAGGAAACTCTGATCCACATTTTTAACATTTTCTGACAGTTTAGAGACCAAACAGTTCATTGTTGATCCACAGTTTAAATAAAGATCAGTTTGAATAGTGATCAGTTTGAATAAAGATCAGCTTGAATAGTGATCAGTTTGAATAAAGATCAGCTTGAATAGTGATCAGTTTAAGTAAAGATCAGTTTAAATAAAGATCCGTTTAAATAAAAATCAGCTTAAACAGAGATCAGTTTAGCCTATATGAAGATCAGTTTAAATACTGATCAGTTTAAATAAAGATCAGCTTAAATACTGATCAGTTTAAATAAAGATCAGTTAAAATACTGATCAGTTTAAATAAAGATCAGCTTGAATAGTGATCAGTTTATGTGAAGATCAGATTAAACAGAGATCAGTTTAGATAAACATCAGTTTAAACAAACATCAGTTTAAACACTGATCTGGAGCAGCTGAGCTCGGGGTTAGTCAGACACTTAACAGCCACGTGCTGCGGCAGCTTTAACCTCCTGTTAGTTTTAACATCGATCATTGATCAGAGCCGATCAGTCCACGGTGATGTGATCAGTCTGATCAGTTCCCAGCTGCTGCTGCTGCCTGAAGCTCTGACTCACAGTTTGTCCTGTTCGCCACTGTTTCTAGCCTCACCTGGACCTCACCTGGACACCCGGACCCGCCCCGACCCCCCACGCAGACACCTAAGCGACCCACGCACGCGACTCACCGATCAGGATGGACAGGATGAGCCGGACCGCCGGTTCCGGAGAGCCCAAAGACTCCGACACCGTCTCCAGCAAGGGAGCCGCCATCTTTACTGTGGGCGGAACGGAGGCGACGCGACGCTTAGTGACGTTACAAGCACGCGCGCACACAAAAACACACGCACACGCGCTCACAGGCACACACCCACAAACACACACACAGCCTGTCTGCTCTCTCAACCATCCAGTTATTGATTATTGATCAGTGAAAGGTTCAGACTCATCCGGTCACCATCGGTTTGTTTCTGAGACGTTTTTTTTCTTCTAATTAATATAAATCAAAATGAAGATTTTAAACAGGTGAGACTCAGCGGTGTCAGCCCGCCCTCATGTGGCCGCAGACAGTAACTACAGCAGCAACACTATTATGAATAATACGAATAAGAATAAGAATAAGAATAATAAGAATAATTGGACAAAAATATGATGTAAAATTGCTAATATTAATTATTCTAGTTATTCTTAGCATTATTATATATTATATACTTATATATATTATATATTGTATAACACATTACAAAAAAGTTTGACCAGTATATTCTTAGAAACTACAATTTTAATTAAAACATCAAATAAATAGACATCACTGGTGAATGCAATCACATGAAAATATGCAACAAATTTTAATGCAACATGATGATAGGATAAAATTTAATAAAACAGGACAAAAATTTTAAAAAAAACACCTATTTTATTTTATTTCAATAAATGTTATTATATATTATATTATAATAATAATAAAAATAATTATAATAATAAACATTATTAGCTTTTATCCTATTTTGTCTAATTTATTATTATTATTGTTATTATTATTATTATTATTATTATTATTGTTGTTGTTGTTGTTGTTGTTGTTGATTTTAAAAAGTAGTTCTTGTACTGACAATAAGGCTAATGATTGTTATAATAATGAACATAATAAGTTGTCTTAGTATTGTATTTGATTATTATTATGTTTTTTATTATTATTGTTGTTGTTATTGTTGATAAAAAATAGTTCGATTGATTGTTATAATAATGAACATAATAAGTTGTCTTAGTATTGTATTTGATTATTATTATGTTTTTTATTATTATTGTTGTTGTTATTGTTGATAAAAAAATAGTTCTAGTACAAACAACAAAGCTAATAATTACTATAATAATTTATATAACAAATTGTCTTAGTAGTGTGTTATTATTTCATTATTCTATTATTATTTTATAATCATAATTATTATTCTTGTTGTTGATTTTTAAATTAGCTATAGCAGCAACAATAAGGCTAATAAGTGTTATAATTATTAATATAAGTTGTCTTAATATTGTAGTACCATCTTATTATTATTATTATTATTAATTATTAATTATTTATTATTATTATTATTATTATTATTATTATTATTATTATTATTATTATTATTATTATTATTATTATTATTATTATTATTATTATTATTAGCAATATTGATTTTAAAAAGTGGTTCTAGCAGTAACAATTAGGCAAATAATTATTATAATTATTAATTTAATAAGTTGTCTTAGTATTGTATTATTATTTTATTAGCATTGTTATTATTTAGATTTACAAATAGATGTTTCAAGTTGACAGCTCTGATTCTAGATTTATTTTTTATTTTATTTTTTTTAAAATTATTATGTTTTATTCCACCCTGATGTTTGATTTTCAAATGGAACAGAAATGTCAGAAACATGGAGGATTTTTAGTTATTTCTGATTTTCATTTAAGTCACGCCAGAACAGACTTTACTACAGTTTTACGTATTAAAGCCAAAATTTTCATGAATCTTTTAGATTTTTACACCTGAAGACAGAAACCAGGTGAGCTTCCTCCTTCAGGTGAGCCTCATTGTCACCTGTGGGACAAATCGTGACGTCATTGTTGCTTCAAACAACATCACAGGGGACGTGGATCAGCTGTTCTTTCAACACGTTGATAGTAAACAGAAGCACCTCAGATCTGAAGTCCTTGAACGTCTCCCAGCTCTTAAGTTCCTGCTGCCTAAATCCAGTTCAACAAAACTAACCGCATCGGAACATTTGTTGTTTGTTAATAACTATATGTTTCAGGTTTTATTTCACACATTTTAGGGGCTTCTCATTATGAGAAACCTGCTAGACAAATATCTAAAAGAGCAAATAATCCTGACTGCTCATCAGTGCTTTTCAGCATTAGTTTATCTGATACAGAAACTTTGATTACGGTGTTGAATTAGATGAAAAGCCCAACTATAAACATAACAGTAGAATATAGAAATACACATTTAAATATATATGTAAAAATGCATAATAACTCGTTTAAACTGGATTTAGAGGCAGAATAACCACAGTTTGCCGCAGTGCCTGATGGGTATGCAAATCTGAATAACTGTACTGCGTGTCCACCAATCACATCGTTCAATACGATGCCGTCACGGAGAAGGCGGGACATATGTGGTTTCAGCCAATCAGACGGCAGATCGTCGCTCCTCTGCAACAGAGCCAACTGTGGCTTCTAGTTCCTCTTTATTTTTTTCCTCACATTTCCTCATTTTTTAAAATCAGAATTAACCTGAAATTCTGAACGGTTCTGTGTCGTACAAGCTGCCGGTTCTGTTAAAACCTGAATTTTTTCTCGGTTACTGTAATTAACCATACAAAGCTGCCAAAGATCAGATTTTTTTAATCGTTTATATTAAGAAATATGCTAAACACCTCCTCGGTTTTCAGATTTTCTCCAACAACTGGACTTTCTGCGGAAATCAGTCGGTTTATGAAGCAACAGAAAAGTTGAAAAACCTTTTGTATTTGTATTTTGTATTTATTTGTTAAAAATTACATATTTACAGCTAATTGTTTTTATAATTTCCTTAAAAGATCAGCAGTTAATTAACGAATGACTGCATATTTCCATTTAAAATGAAGCTTTTATAAGAAACATTGATCATATCTGTAAATCAGGTGACAATCAGGAATGTAAAATGAATAAATCCAGCATTTTTAAAGCTCAGCTCAGTCAGAAATTCAAAGATGTTGACAGAAAAGTAAGAAACCTGGATAACAGTGAAAACAAAAATACAAAAACATTTGGGTTTGAGTTAGTAAAATAATAAATCATTAAAGCCAATAAGAACACAAAGGATAAAAATGAGTTTGAAAAGATTTAAATGAACCTTAAGGGAAAACACTGCAGGTGAACAAACAGAAACCAGCTGGTTACAGACATTAAGATGACTATTTTAGTGAAATATGAACTAAATCCAGCTTTAAAATTCTTTTTTAATTCAGTTGATATATTAGAGTCAAAAGTATTTACAGAGAAGATTCTGGATGTCAAATTTAATTACTGCATAAATCAGAAACTACTGTAAAATCTTTTATATAAATCACTATGAATGATAAATGAACAAACTTCTGAATATAGATGAAATAAAGGTAGAAAGTTTGGTGGATGAAGAGATGCTGAAGTGGGAAAAATAAAACGCTTTTATTGGAAACCAGAATTTACCGGAAAAAGTTTAAATTTTAGAAATGCAAAGACTGTTTCAGAGGTTGTTTCCAGAAGGACCAGGAAAAATGTGGTTTTATTTTGAATAAGTGTGAATGCACTACTATTTATTACTAACCTTTATTTAACCTCAAGAACTCACAGTTTGGATTCAAAAGCATTCAATGAGATTCACCCTCGTGTCGTCCTGCAGGTCAAAATTTTAAAGTTTGAAAATGTGGAAAAATCATATTTTTACAGCGAAAATTTCCACATTTTCAACATTTTTGGGAAATTTTTGAACATTTGTTGGTGGAAAAAAAAGAAATGCAAAAAAAAAAAGTTTTTTTAAGAACATCCAGAAAAAAACCACATAAAAATCAACCAAAATCCAGCGAATTTCACTGGATTTTGGTTGATTTTTATGTGAATGTTCTTAAATGAAAAATTAGAAGTTTTACTGATATATATGGAATCACTTTAGATATTTTTAGGATTTCTTTGGAAGATTTTTACTCATTTTTTGAAAATATTTACAAGAATTTTCTTGCCAAATTTGGGGAATTTTTTAAAAATAAAACGTTTAAGGGAAATTTTTAAGGAATTATTGGAATTTTCTTCCTGAATGTTTTGCAAATTTTCAAAAATTTGGGGATTTTTTTTTTAAATTTTTGTTTTATTTCAGACAAGGAAACAATATTTTTTGGTGCCCGTAAATGAAGACAACAGGAGGGTTAACTTGGTTAATTTCCAGTCTTTCTGCAACATATTCCATGCAAAAGATACAGAGTAAACAAAAGTAGTTTTACCCAATTCAGTACAAGAATATGGAACAGAAAGCAATGAATGATCTTGTAAAAGGAGAGAGTGAAGATCAGAACTTTTCTGTGCAGTTAAGGAGCAAATAGGGCGGGCAGTAGTCCAAGTATTGCCTGAAATATGAAAGTATACCAATGACAGATCCTTCTGGTGGCTGAAGGATCCATCATTGGTACACCATGGTGGTCAGTTCCCTCGGTAGACCTGTAGAGGACGCTGTTCACACTTTATTTCATCAGTCAGACTGTTGAGGTTTTCCAGGTCCAGTGTCCACAGTTTGAAGCCTGATGGAAAAGTCCAAGGAGTTCCACGCTGTGGAACATGTTAAAGGGCTGCTAGGAAGACAGACGTGAGCCCTGCACTGGAAGAATGGTAGAGGACAAGAAGAATCCAAGGATCAGCACCAAGAGCATCCTGATGAATGTGAGCAGTTCTGGTAGCAACATGTCCATGAGAAGAACAAGGCTGGTCTCCATGGATCACACCAAGGAGGACTCATCAGAGGAAGGAGAAGCATCCAAGGCCACGAATCTGTCCATCATGACTTCTGTTAAACTGCACCACAACTAAAACAGACTCTTTAATTGCACATCTGTGACCATTTCAACGGTCCTCTAGAACTGGAGGACATCTGGGCTTCAAAATGTTTGAAAAATAAAGTTTCTCTTTTACAGTTTTCTGCTCCACATTCATCAATAATAGGTATTGATTGGCTCAGCTTCCATATCAATGGTAGCATTTTTATTCCATGTTTTCTGTGTTGTTTGCTAACCCCACTCTAATCACAGTAACAGGGTTGCTAATCCATGCTAATGTGATCTTTTTCTCAGCAGTAGAAGCTAGATATTTAGCTGCTGTTACTGCTGACCAAGAGGACAAACTGACTGATGGAAAACAGTCCAAAGAATTAGTCTGATCCTGATAATATGAGGTAGAGGGAGACATTCAATCAAGGCTGACAATGGGATGGAAATATGAAAAATAGAAGAGAGGACATAGCTTTCCTCTACACATTCTTTAGGAAAACTGCTTGATGATGTAAATGACAAAAACAAGACACAAAATGACAGAAACATCCTCAACAGCTTAAGCTAACATGTTGTGGGACACATGTTCCATTTATAATAATTATTATTTAAAATATTTTGTTGATGATTAAAAAAATGTTCCCACAATTCCAAGCGACATCAATTAAAAAAAATAAAATCAAAAAGGAGGTTTAAATTTCATTTTAACTGTTTTATTAGAGATTCAGTTTGGTCATCAGGGAGGTGGGACAAGAGAAAAATGTCATTTTAGGGGAAACTCCAGACTTATTTGGTATTTTAAAAATATTTCATACATTCTTTTCTCCTACTTTTTTTTAGATTTGGTCTCAGGACAAGAACATTTACAACAACTGCATGTTTTAATTTTTGAATTATTAGAAATTTGATGGGTGGGACGTAAAGTATCCTCCAATTCTGGGATGACCCATGAACAATATTGGACACAGTGTTCTAATTAAAAATGTGTTACATGAATAAAATTAATCCTGTTTTCCTGTCTCTTGTCTCTTGTCGTTTCCAGCCAGATGAAACCCGAGGGTCAAATAAAAAATTCACTTTAAACATAACTTTGATTTGAGGGTGAATTTATGATAAAATAACCGAATGTGTTTGTATAAAAACTTAAATTTCACCAGCAGCTCCTGAACGCGTCATGACATTTTGCTCGCCCCCGTCTTCAGCTGTCAGACGCGTTCACGGGCGTGCCAGTCCGGACCAATAGCAGAGCGCGGTGGGCGGGGCTACGCCCCCCCATAAATACCCGTCCGCCCTCCGCCGCCCGCCGCCCCGCAGGACGACGCTCCGAACCGCCGCAGACCCGCAGAACAGACCCGAACCTCCGCAAACATGAGCCGCAAATTCTTCGTGGGAGGAAACTGGAAGATGAACGGAGACAAGAAGAGTCTCACGGAGCTGATCCAGACCATGAACGGGGCCAAGACGGACCCCAACGTCGGTAAGTGGAGCCCCGGTTGTACCGGTTCTGATTGGGGTTAGAGAGAAGCAGCAGCCGGTTCCGGTTCTGGGTTCTGGTTCTGCTCGGTCTTTTAAAGCTGATGATGGAGTCTCATCATGTCCGGTGGGTGCGCGCGCTCGGCGGCACGTAGTCCAGCAGCTGGTGGTGCGTTCAGGGTCCGCTGCTGGAGACGGTGCGTTCAGGGTCCGCTGCTGGCGACGGTGCGTTCAGGAACCAAACCGTCCGCTGCTTCCTGAACGCACCGTCTCCAGCAGCAGGCAGGAAGCAGGTTTATTGGAAGAAGTGAAAACCGGAAGAACAGCAGAATAAGGATGAATAATCACAACAGACTAAAAGACAAAAGAAAAGTAAAAAGCGTAAAAGATATTTGTAAAAAAAAAACAAAAAAAAAAAAAGTTCACCAAAATATTTCAAAACTGAACCAAATGTAGTGAATTAGAAGAAATTTACTCCCGTTTTTGGAGCAAAACTAATTAATTTATAGTAGTGGAGCAGAAACTAACTCTTTATTTTCAGCTCTTCATGTGTGAAATTAGGTGTTGTGTGTTTTTCGAGCGGGCCTTGAATGCAGCACAGTGAACGGTGAGTCATTGAACGTGTCTCTGGCTGTTTCTGTGATTCTCAGGATCAAACTTGTTCTTCTGTTAATCAAATCTTCGTCACATTTTATGTTTTAATGTTCAGGCCCAGCTGGATCCCCTTTTCGTAATGACTTGAAAGCAGCATGGTGCGTTCAGAAGCGCCTGTCCTCTGGCCTTTCTGTTCTGTTAATGAATACGTGGAAACTCAGCTGCCGGATATTTAGCTGCGACCCCCTGAACTCGACTCTGACCTCTGCAGAATGCGGCGACCTTTCCTACGCTGAACTCTGACCTTCAATGCAGCGCCGAACAAATGACCTTTAGCATCCCATAATACCAGTCTGTGTCTAATATAGACTAAGATAAAGTTACACTGAGTGTCGGTGTGTTGGCTGTAGTGCACGCTGACCCGTCCAGTCTGCTGCTGTTTGAACAGAACCTCTGAATGTTTGTTGTCCAGAAGAAACTGAGACTCGCTGAAATAATCCAGACACATGAAAAGAGAATGAAGAGTTCCAGAAGTTAAGTGGTGATCGATGGAGAATCTGCAGAAGAATTAGAACTCAAAAGCAGTTTGGAATCTTCATCTTCAACTGTTTTAATCTTTGGATTCAATCAGGACTTTGTGCTGCTGATTTAAATGACAGTTTTTATGTGAAATATTTCCACATAACTGATTTATTTCCGCAGCCAGATCTTCTCTTTAGAGATTCTCCTGGTTCTGCTCATGTGGCGCTGCAGATTAACAAGCTGCTAAACAAGAAAAGCACTAAAGAGAGCGCAGTCCTCCTCCAAGGCTGTCCATTCCCCCATATGGCATTGTCAGAAATGTGGAATTTTTAATTTTTTTGTTAAATTACAGCATTTCTTCTGGGTACATCTGAGTTCATCTACTTTAATATAGATGTACCCACAAACAAAATGACGTTGCGCTGAGCACAGGCGTGTGTTATGCATGTGTTCATTATGTACAGATACCGAATCACGTGACCTAAATATGTAGCAGGTGGTGGGAATTGATGGGACTCAGAAACACCCCCACAGTTTAATCAGTTGTTCCTTGTATCATTTCTGATGGATAAGTCCTGATAAGTCCTCAGCGGTGGATTTGTAGTAGGATCACAATCATGTTCACTTGTTGTCATGGTTACAGTGATGCCGTGCCGCTACCTCGCAATGATACGGAAATCCTTAACAAATCCGTGGATCCAGACTATAAGCTGCATCACTGCCAAAATCTAATGACGTGGTCCTTGTATCATTTCTGACCTTCCCTGAAAATTTCATCCAAATCCTTTAGTCTGTTTTTGAATAATGTTGCTGACAGACAGACAGACAGACAGACAGACCGCATTGTCACATATCTCCGACATGTTCCTTGGCAGAGTAATAAAACATTATAATCTCTTTGAAACCGTCTGAAGAGACTCTTCAGCTTCTGTTTGTCATCTTTTCCTCCATGACTGATCAGATGCGGTTATTGATTACTGATCCGTCATCAGTCTAATGAACCTGTTGCTCTTCTCTGATGTTCTGAAGGTTCTGGTGTCTGCTTCTATTGACTCAGTGTCGGTTCTGATCTCTAACAGAGGTGGTCTGCGGCGCTCCATCCATCTACCTGGACTTTGCCAGATCCAAACTGGACGCCAAGTTCGGCGTCGCAGCTCAGAACTGCTACAAAGTCCCTAAAGGTGCCTTCACCGGGGAGATCAGGTATGTTCAGGTGAACCTTATCAATGTCGGCTGTTTATTTTCAAGTTCTGATCCGTTTTTGTGTCTGATTCTGCAGCCCTGCGATGATCAAGGACTGTGGAGTGAACTGGGTGATTCTGGGTCACTCAGAGAGACGCCACGTGTTCGGAGAGAGCGACGAGGTGAGTCTGAGCAGATGATTCAAGATGAAGTAAAGTCCTCTAAAACAGCAGCTAACCAACAAGTCTACGCCTGCAGCTGATTGGCCAGAAGACGGCCCACGCCCTGGAGAACGGTCTGGGCGTCATCGCCTGCATTGGAGAGAAGCTGGACGAGAGGGAGGGAGGCATCACGGAGAAGGTGGTGTTCGCTCAGACCAAAGTCATTGCAGGTACAGATTTATCCACAGCAGAGACGTGAGAACGTTCTCAACACAACGTCCATCTCATAAACGTTTCTCCTCCACAGACAACGTCAAGGACTGGAGCAAAGTGGTGCTTGCTTACGAACCCGTCTGGGCCATCGGCACCGGCAAGACCGCCTCCCCCCAGCAGGTAAATAGTAGAGATACATGTCAGCAGGTCAACATTAGAAATATAGGTCAACAGGTAAATAGTAGAAATTAAAATATATTAGAGATACATGTCAGCAGGTAAACATTAGAAATATTAGAAATATCTGTCAGCAGGTAAACATTAGAAATATCCATCCATCCATTATCTACACACCTCTTAATCCTCACTAGGGTCATGGGGGGGCTGGAGTCTATCCCAGCTGACTCAGGTGAAGGCAGGGGACACCCTAGACAGGTCACCAGTCTGTCACAGGGCTACATACAGAGACAAACAATCACTCTCACATTCACACCTACTGGCAATTTAGAATGATCAATTAACCTCAGCATATTTTTGGACTGTGGGAGGAAGCCGGAGTACCCGGAGAAAACCCACGCATGCACAGGGAGAACATGCAAACTCCATGCAGAAAGATCCCGGGAAAGCCGGGACGCGAACCAGGGATCTTCTCGCTGCAAGGCGAAAGCGCTAACCACTACACCACTGTGCAGCCCACATTAGAAATATATCTCAGGTAAATATTAGAAATATTAGAAATATATCTTAGCAGGTAAATATTACAAAATATATAACAGCAGGTAAATATTAGAAATATAAGAAATATCTGTCAGCAGGTAAATAATAGAAATATTATAAATATATGTCAACAGGTAAATATTAGAAATTAAATATATTAGAGATATATGTCAACAGGTAAATATTAGAAATATAAATATTTGTCAACAGGTAAATATTAGAATTATATCTTCAGAATCGATTCAAACTGCAGCGATTAGTCAATCAACTGTCGACTTAAATTAATCAACTATTTTCAGTTCATCAGTCTTAATCTAAATTCTATAATCACAGCTTCTGAAGTGTGAATATTTTCTGGTTTCTTTTAGAAAAACTGATCCACATGTTTCACCTCTTCTGATATTTCATTGATCCAGCAGCTGATCGATTAATCGCCAGTGAAAGTAATCAATAGTTGGAGTTGTGGTCAGAAGGAGTTTTGGTGTCTTTAAGGCTTTAAAACCAGCAGTAGAACATTAAAACTAAATGAGAACCAGGAAAGTCCAGTAGAACTAAAGGATCCAGTTATTTATATATTCACTGATAATCAATAATCATGTGTCTCATTGATCTCAGGCTCAGGAGGTTCATGAGAAGCTCAGGGAATGGCTGAAGACCAACGTGTCCGAGAGCGTCGCCAACTCTGTGAGGATCATCTACGGAGGTCAGTTCATCCATCAGTTAGTTAATTAATCCGTTAATTAATTAATCCATCAATCAATCAATGAATCCCTCCATCCTGTTCTCTTCAGGTTCCGTCACCGGTGCTACCTGTAAAGAACTCGCCTCCCAGAAGGACGTAGATGGTTTCCTGGTAGGCGGAGCCTCCCTGAAGCCGGAGTTCATCGAGATCATCAACGCCAAGGTGTAAGGAGGCGGAGCTGCCGTGGGAGCCAATCAGAGGCCAGACCATCATCACTCAGCCCCTTAGCACCTCCCATTTCACCAGAGTCTTTGTGTCGTTCTTTATTTTCTGTATGTTGTCATGAATAAAGGACAGACGGACACCTGCACTGATCACCTGAGAACGCTCACCTGTTGGGTTCCACCTGAGAACACTCACCTGTTGGGTTCCACCTGAGAACCACAACCCGTTCGCTTCCACCTGTCTGTTCTCCTGCAGGTGGACTCAGACTTTACTTGAACACTTTCCCAGTTTTTCGTGCGAATCTGTCGCAGTTTTGTTCTCCTTGTGGTCTTGATGTTCTGTAGATGCATGATCCGCTCGCTGTCGGCTGATTGGCCGAGAGCGGAGCGTCACTTCCTGTTCATCGCTGTGTTGTGGCCGACGGTGGCGGGAAGAAGCTGTAAAGGAACCATGATGATAATAAACGGTAGCAGAGACAGACTCGCTGTTTGTTTGTCTTCATGTTTATCAGACGCAGAAAACACAATTCAGGATTTTAGTTTGGTTTGTTTTCACTGAATCAAACGTTCTCTAACATCTGGAGAGCCTAGATCAGACATCTGCAGCTCTACAGTGAATATTTCTAATAATCATACTAATGTGACACAGTTAAAAAGCAACATTATGAGCTCTGATTTTAGTGGGAGACAATTTCTGCTTCACTGAAAAACATAAAAATGAACATCTAAAGAATCTCAGTCTCTAATTATTAGAATGGTGCAACTCCTGTATTTTCTGAAGTACATTATATTAAGAGACATCAGACACGTGATGATCATCTGATATATATCTTAACCCTCCTGCTGTCCTCATTTACGGGCACCAAAAAATATTGTTTCCTCATCTGAAAAAAATCCAAGTTTTAGTGGAATAAACCTGTAAGAATCCATCGGTTTGCAGGTGCAGCTGTCAAGACAATAATATTCTGCAGTTTTTATGACTCGTTTGTGAACATCAGTGTGAATTAGAACAGCAGGAGCAGCTGGTTCTCTTAACCCTCGTGCTGTTCTGTGGGTCAATTTGACCCGTTTTAAGTTTGAAAATGTGGGGAAAAAAATACATTTTCACAGTGAAACTTCTGATGTCCACATATTCAACATTTTTGGGAATTTCTTTTTTTTTTTTTTTTTTTTTACATTTTTTTGGTGGAAAAGAAGAAACATTAACAAAAATGTTGCTCAAGAACATTCACAAAAAAAATATCAACCAAAATCCAGCGAAATTCACTGGATTTTGGTTGATTTTTTTCTGAATGTTCTTAAAGAAAATATTAGAAGTTTTACTGATATATATGGAATCACTTTAGATATTTTTAGGGTTTTTTGGAAGATTTTTACTCATTTTTTGAAAATATTTACAAGAATTTTCTTGCCAAATTTGGGAGATTTTTTTTTTTTTTCAAATAAAACTTTTAAGGGAAACTTTTAAGGAATTATTGGAATTTTCTTCCTGAAGGTTTTGCAAATTTTCAGAAATTTGGAGAATTTTTTTGCTGAATTTTTAAATTTTTTACAGACAAGGAAGCAATATTTTTTGGTGCCTGTACATGAAGACAACAGGAGGGTTAATACAGTTAGAAGAATTAATCAGAGGACCTCAGATGAAACTTCTCAGTCTACAAATCCAAAACGTTTCTGCTGCTTCTCTCAGACAATTCTGCTCTTTGTGTTTTCCTTCAGTCTGCACGTTTATCTTCGGTAAACTCTGACTTTTAACCAAATATTTGCTCTTCTGAGCGTCTTTGTCTGCTTCACATTCTGAGTGTTGAAACTTCCACAGCTGCATTTAATCTGATTAAACGAGAATTCACATCAACACGTTTCAGTTTAAAGCTGAGCTCCTTCTGGTTCAGATTCCTGACAGTAAATCAATAAAATGTCCTCACACCTGGTTAATAATCAGTGTTTCTATATTTCAGGCTTGTGAGCTGTTTCTACTGTGGCCATCAGGTTTCTTCTGTTCAGACTCAGACGTGTTTTACTCACCTTCATTTAACTGTAAAATATCTTAGAAAACAACGAGCAGCAATATTGTTTTTAGATCTTATTCTACATTTAAACCTCTGTGGTCTGGTTTTAGTTGCAGACCTTTAGATTTGAGCCCCAGTTTTCCTGTCAGCTCTTTTTCTGCATTTCTTTCTTTGGTGCAGATTTTTTCCACAGGAGACGATAAAATGAACCTGAACTTTTCCACTGAAACTAAAAAAAGCATCATGATGTGGTTTTCTAACGTTAAAAGTCAAAGTGTCTCTGTAGCTCCACAATCCTCCATTTAAAATACTACTACTAATAATCTTACTATTAATACTACTACTAATAATAATACCAACACTACTACTACTATTAATATTACCAATACTATTACTACTATTACTACTATTATTATTATTATTATTATTAATAATAATAATAATAATAATAATAATAATAATAATAATAATAATAATAATAATAATAATAATACGACTATTAATACAATTAGTACTACTACTATTAATAACAATACTACTACTACTAGTACTACTACTACTACAATTAAACCACCAATACTACGACTACTAATACTAATACAATTAGTACTACTACTAATACTGCTGCTAACAATAATAATAATAATAATAATAATAATATGAGGTTAGGGTTTATCTGCTGTGACACATTCTAGTAAAGAACTGCAGCTCCTGATCATTTTCCATAAATAAATTCGCTAAATCTGAATTTAGACCAGGATGAGTAATTTTGACCCTCGCTGCTTCCCGTCCCGTCCTGCTCCCCTCCGGACCGGCAGAGGGCGGTCGAGTCTCGTGTTGAGTCTCGTGTGTCCGTGTTTACAAGCGGAGCGTGACGTGCAGGATCCACTAGAACCGCGGGTTTCTGAGAACCATGTCTCGGCTGGAGAGTCTGAAGATGTTCCTGCAGGACCGACTGACGGCGGCCGCAGAGGAGATCCTGGCGGCGGTGGAGGGTCTGCTGGCCGAGTACCGGGACGAGCTGCTCCGGGCCAAGGAGCTGGAGATCAGCCGGCTCAGGCTGCAGCTGCTGCGGGCAGGTCGGTGCGGTCACCCCCGGCTGCTTCATTTAAACCCCATTTTAATGCATTAACGCGGTTCTGCTGTTGTTGTGTTCGCTTTAGAACCCGGACCGGACCGGTGTGTCGGAGCCCAGGTTCTGCAGGACCTCCAGCAGCTGCAGCCTCCTGCTCCGGCTGCTGCCCCGGAGGAGGCGCCCTGTGAGGGGCAGGAGGACGGAGACAGCGGCATGGAGCTTCCGGAGGCCTCCGAGGTGAAGAAGGAGCAGCAGAGGAGCAGAGAGTTCTGGATGAACCCGGACTCCGAGCAGCTCCAGGTTCTGGACTCAGACATCAAGAGCTTCATGTGTCCAGGGTCCAGCCTGAAGAACCTGCAGGAGGCCGCGGACCTCCAGCACCTCCAGAGCTTCCAGCAGAACCACAGCGGGGACGAGTCCAGAGACAAAGCCTACACCTGCTCCGTGTGCGAGAAACGCTTCAGTAATTGTTCTCACCTGGCGGCTCACATCCGGACTCACACAGGTGAGCGTCCGTACAGGTGTGACATCTGCAGGAAGACCTTCATCACCACCAGCGCCCTGAACCGACACCAGACCATCCACACCGAGGGGAAGCACTTCGCCTGCAGCTGCTGTGGGAAGACCTTCAAGTGGATGGAGAGTCTGGGGAGACACATGAGGAGCGTGCACAAGAAGGACGCCGTGCACGAGTGAGTCCTGAGGTCACGTGTTGGAGAAACAAACCTCTGCGTTTTTACACCAAGTGGAACAAAGAGACAAACTGCTGTAAAAATCCACCAGAAACACGACAAGAGTGAACAGAATGTAGCTTTTATTACTGTCTTTTGTTGTTATTATTTCATTATGTTGGTTAATGTGTCTGGACCTAAAACTGGAAGAACCTTTTATAAACCAGTGATGGTGCATTTATGCTCTCTGAATAAAGTTTGAATTCTGATAAATGCTCTGCTTCATGGTTTCTGCTTTGTTCTGCAGGAAAAGAGGAAAAGCTCCAGTAGGTGGCGCTAACAGCCTCATGGTTCACTTCACATGTTGGGCCAGTGAAGGAGGAATAATCTGATCTTTACCTGAAGACTTTTTAAATCTCAGATCATCAGAAATTTGATCCACATCTGGGATTTTTACCACTTTTCTTCTAAACTACAGATAATGACTGTTAAATTTCAAAGTACTTATTTAGTTATTTTCCAGCTCATAAAATGAGATTTTTTTTTTTTTTTTTTTTTTTATGGTTTAGTGTCTCCTCCTCTTCCTGATAAGTCCTGATGATTCACTGAGTGTTGATTTGTGGTTTGGTTCCTTTAATCCACACAAACTGGAGTCACATGTTGGAGCAGAAACATCAGACAGTAGCTTCTGTACTTCTGTCATTAATAACATGAATTCATATTATTTACAGCAGCCTCTTCACATCTGCAGCAGTTGGAAGCAGCAGCTATTCATAAAAACCTTTATTTTAGGTCCAAACGTGAAGAGAAGACGATGCAGCCGTAAAATCAGACAAACTCGTCTTTGTCCTGGACACTCGACTGAAGGATGAAGATCTAAGAATAAACCAGATGTGAAGCCTGAAGGCTGCTGAAGGTTCTTTATGTTGACACACTTAATCAAGGTGACTTTTACCAACGCACAGCCTGAATACAGCTCACGGCTACATAAATATATATAACTATAATAGAAATACATATAAATGTAATAGAAATGTATAATAAATATAAAAATATATATAAATATACAATAATGTCATTATGAGGCCCTTCTGTTGCATCAGATGATCTGCAGGTTTTCTGCTTCTGTTGGAGGATTGAACTCAGTAAATGTGAGGATCTTCAGCAGTTCTGTTCTCTGATCTGTGAGGTTCTGAAGGAGGTTCCTCAGCAGTAAATCTCCTCTCAGCTCCTCCTCTCTGGTTCTTCTGGTTTCAGTCAGAGGAATTCTGGCTCTGCAGGGCGGCTGCAGCTCACTGGACAGACTCTTCACCGACATGTGTCTCCTATTAGCCTCACTCAGGGGGGAGGAGGAGGCAGATCGGAGGAGGAGGGGGAGGAGGGGAGGGGAGGTAGAGGAGGAGGGTAAATCTAGTGTAAAACTGGTGTAAAACTGGAATAACTGGAGGATGAAGAGGAGGATGGGGCAGGAGAAGAGGAGGAGAGACTGAGAAGGAAGAGGTAGAGAGGACAGTAGGAAGAGGGGAACTCTAGTCTAAAACTGGAATAAAACTAGTGTAATACTGGAATATAACTGGTGTAAAAGTGGGTTAAAATTGGTTAAAAAAAAACAACAAAAACCCCAACACTAATAAGAAAAATTAATAAAACTCATGTAAAAGTGGCATAAAACTGTAATGAAACTGGTGTAAAACTGATGTAAAACTGGAATAAATCTGGTAGAAAACTGGAAATAAACTGGTGCAAAACTGGAATCAAATTGGAAATAAACTGGTGTAAAACTGGAATAAAGCTGGTAGAAAACTGGAATAAAATTGGTGTAAAACTGGTAGAAAACTGGGGGAAAAATTGGTGTAAAACTGGAATAAAATTGGTATAAAACTGAAATTTGGTATAAACCTGGAATAGAACTGGAATAAAACTGGTGTAAAACTGGTATAAAATTGGAATAAAACTGGTGTAAAATTGGAATAAACTGGTACAAAATAGGAATAAAACTGGAATAAAACTGGTAGAAAACAAAGACTGAACGTGTCCGAGCAGGAAACACCGACAGGGTAGCAAAAGAAAGATTATAATTTATTTCCAGATTTTTTCACCTTCGTTTGCATCTTGTTTCACAAGTCAAATCAAAAATAAAAACCGACTGCCATACCATGAAAATGTAAAAAAATAATACAAATAATATGTGCTGTATATATAATTATATCATTATCAACAAACAGACGACATTAATCAGAAGAACAATACTATTGATCGGAAACAGAACAGAACACTAACTGCTGGTCTCATGCATATAGAACCCTCAGTACAAAAGAGGGCTCGGTACTAAAAAGAGAACCAAAGTTCCACCAGTTCAGAAGAAGCATCTAGAGCTACATGCAATGACAGAAAAGACTCATGTACACATTCCTTCAAGTATTTTACACAGACCGTACTTCAAATCTAAGGTACTGTACACGATACAAAACTGCAGCTCGTCGTCTCCTCCGGCTGCTGATCCTTCAGATCCGCTGTTTCATGAATTCCTCATCGTCAGCTTCAGTCTGAGTCTTTGTTCTTCGTAGTTTCAGTGCTTTAGTTTTCTGTGTTGATCTCCTGGTTCTGCCCCCTCACAGGGTTTTATCGCTCTCCTTCTTCAGGTGACTGGAACCAAAGCAGACGTTAAGAACACGGTTATATTTGTGTTGTGTTTATAGGAAGGAAGCAGCTTTGGTTCGTCCTCTGACCTCCTGAAACTCCGACTAACGTTTTCTTGTTTAAATCAGAATAAAGGCAGTGGAACCAGCAGCTGCAGAACTGTTCAGAAGTAGAACCTTGTTCAGGAGAAGCTAAAGAACAAACCTGAAGTCTGGACAGAATCTCAGCTTTGATTCACTTTCATGTTCAGAACAAACTTCAAAGCCTGAAGCAGCACCTTGATGAGAATTTCATCTACTAAAATAACATCAGTGAGACGTTTGAAGACTCAACAGAACGTAGGAACACGTAGAATTCTGCTGCTACACAGGTTCATTTGCAACCATTCTGTACTTTTTATCTGCATTAACGTAACGATGAAGAATTTTCAGAGTTCAACCTGCAGCAGTCAAAGTTCTTTGACATAGTTTTGGGTCATTCCAGAACTGGAGGACATTTTACGTGCAACCCATCAAATTTTAAATACTCCAGATACTAAAACATGCAGTTGTTGTGTAACTGTTCTTGTCCTGAGACCAAATCTAAAAAAAATTAGGAGAAAAGAATGTTTGAAAATACTTTAAAATACCAAATAAGTCTGGAGTTCCTCTTAAAATGACATTTTTCTCTTGTCCCACCCTGATGACCAAACTGAATCTCTAATAAAACAGTTCAAATGATATTTAAATCTCCTTTTTTTGGTTTAATTTTTCATTGATGTCTCTTGTAATTGTGAGAATATTTTTTCATCAACAATATCTTTTAAATGATAATTACTGTGTATGGAACGTGTCTCGTTTTTGTGGTTTTGTGTCTATTTTTTGTGGTTTTGTGTCTATTTTTTGTCATTTTGTGTCTCATTATTGTCATTTTGTGTCTTGTTTTTGTTGTTTTGTCTTGTTTTTGTCGTTTTTTTGTCTCGTTTTTGTCATTTTATGTCTTGCTTTTGTCGTTTACATCATGAAACCGTGTTCCTACAGAATGTGTAGAGCAAAGCTATGTCCTCTCTTCTATTGTTCATATTTCCATCCCATCGTCAGGCTTGATTGAATGTCTCCCTCTACCTCATATTATCAGGATCAGACTAATTCTTTGGACTGTTTTCCATCAGTCAGTTTGTCCTCTTGGTCAGCAGTAACAGCAGCTAAATATCTAGCTTCTACTGCTGAGAAAAAGATCACATTAGCATGGATTAGCAACCCTGTTACTGTGATTAGAGTAGGGTTAGCAAACAACACAGAAAACATGGAATAAAAATGCTACCATTGATGTGGAAGCTCAGCTAATCAATACCTATTATTGATGAATGTGGAGCAGAAAACTGTAAAAGTGAAGGTTTATTTTTCAAACATTTTGAAGCCCGAATGTCCTCCAGTCCTGGAATGAGCCTTACAATCTTTGGATTCATTCTGAACTTTGTGCTGCCGATTTAAATGATCAAACTAACAACAGTTTTTTTAACCCTCATGTTGTCCTGTGAGTCAAACTGACCCGTTTTAAAGTTTGAAAATGTGGAAAAAAACATATTTTCAGAGTGAAACTTCTGATGTCCACATTTTCAACATTTTTGGGAAATCTTTGAACATTTTTTGGTGGAAAAAAAGAAATGTTAAAAATGTTTCTTTAAGAACATTCACATAAAAATCAAGCAAAATCCACCTGGATTTTAGTTGATTTTTATGTGAATGTTCTTAAAGAAAATCTTAGAAGTTTTACTGATATATATGGAATCACTTTAGATATTTTTAGGATTTTTTGGAAGATTTTTACTCATTTTTTGAAAAATATTTACAAGAATTTTCTTGCCAAATTTGGGGGATTTTTTTTTTTAAATAAAACTTTTAAGGGAAACTTTTAAGGAATTATTGGAATTTTCTTCCTGAAGATTTTGCAAATTTTCAGAAATTTGGGTAATTTTTTTGCCAAATTTTTGGATTTTTTTCAGACAAGGAAACAATATTTTTTTTGGGCCCATAAATGAGGACAACAGGAGGGTTAAACATCTCCCTTTTTGTTGGTGAAATATTTCCATACACCTGATCTATTTCTGCAGCCAGATCCTCCTTTTCAAAGCTAAACCCTGACCCTTTCTGCTTTTCTTTGTCAGGCGGGAGGCCAAAACAGATAGCACTTCAAAAGCAAACGATCAACATGAGGATCAATAACGGCCGTGTGATCGGTGGCTACCTGTAGTACTCGTCCTGGGTGAGGGAGTGGTGGTGGTGGTGGTGGATCCACTGCTGTTCCAGGGCCAGTCTCTGGATCTGCAGCTCGGCGCTCTGGGCCTGCTGCATGGCCTGCAGCTGGTGGGCGGCTGACATGGGCCCGCTGAGGGAGGACGTCTGGGGCAGGTCACGGAACGGAGCACCTGGAGGAGCAGGAGCAGGAGGAGGAGGAGCGTCAGTCACCTCCGTCACACCGCAAAAACCAGAGAGCCACAGTGTGAGAGAAGAAAAGTGTGTAGTACATGGACGAGGAGCCTTCTCCTCACCGAACAGCTGCTGGCGGAGCACCTCGCTGTCAGTGAGGGGGTGAGCCAGGATGGGGGTGGCGAGCGTGGCCCCGGGGTAGGGGAGGCGAGCCAAAGGAGACCCCGACGCCAACGGGTCCATCAGGGGGTGAACCCCGCCCGCCGCTGGATGCCAGTGATGTAATAGGAAATACAGAGATATTTAATAAGAGTCAAAGTCTGCAGAGTGAAACACATTCTGGAGTTTTATTCAGTAAAGGAGAGAAAGTTATTCCATCTCAGATCATCTGATCCACCATCTGTTTGAAACGGTTTTATCAGAAACTCTGGATATTTAAGATGGGACCTGTGGAAGTTTAGATTTATATTTAAAATATTTTCTGATTATTTTAAAAACTGAGAGTAGGAAGAGGAGGTGGAGGGAGGTAAAGGGGGAGGAAGGAGGTAGAGGAAGGGGAGGAGGAGCAGGAGGATGGGGAGGGAGTGGAGGAGGTAGAGGAGGTGGAGGGGAGGTAAAGGAATAGGATGGGGAGGACAGGCAAGGAAGATGAGGAGGTAGTGGAGGAAGAGGAGGAAGGGGGAAGTAGAGAGGGGAGGAGGAAGAAGAGGGAGGAGGGGGGAGGAGCAGGTAGAGAGGGGTAGAGGTTGAGGAGGAGGAGGAGGGACTTAGAGGAGGATGGGGGATGAAGAGGGGATGTAGAGGAGGAGGAGCCTGTCGACCCACTTTCAGCAAGTTTTATTTGTCACATTAAATCTGAGTTTGAAGAACAATATCTGAGGAACGGTTAAAAGTAAAAACCTGAAACTTTCTGTTATTTTTCTCATCCGATCACTGATTCAGAATCTGGACTACTGGACAGTAGATCAATAATGTCTGATTATTGGTGAGCTGAAATATGAAAAAACTGAATTTGATGATCTAAGATGGAATAAACCTGAAGTGAAGCAAACATGTTTATACACACAAAAACAGATATTTTGTTTTAACCATAAATAGCAAATGATAATATCAAAACATACAGACGGATGAGCCACAAACGGAGACATTACAGAACTGGAACAGGAAACTGTGACCTGCTTCATAGAGTTCTTTTCAATTCTGAGCTGAATCTGAAGCTAAAGGATGAGGCTGGTGTGTGATCTGAAATAAGGAGTTTTAAAAGGTCCGTTATCTCTGGAATCACCTGCATCTGTATCGACTGTTTCTATCTACTGATTAGAACACATTTGCATCAGTCCTACGCTTTCCAGATGTTCCCTAAACGCCTCACAGCAAACAGCAGATCCTGCAATTTCCAGATATTCCCTTAACGCCTCAGAGTCATCAGTAGATAGTGCAGTTACCAGATGTTCCCTAAATGCCTCACAGTCGTCAACAGATACTCCAGTTTCCAGATGTTCCCTAAACACCTCACAGCCAACAGTACATCCTGCAATTTCCAGATGTTCCCTTAACACCTCACGGTCATCAGTAGATACTGCAGTTTCCACATGTTCCCTAAATGCCTCACAGTCATCAATAGACTGTACAGTTTCCAGATGTTCCCTAAACGCCTCAATAGTCTCCATCAGTTACTGCAGCAGCTCAGAGACCAAACATTAGTCTGAACAGTCGAATAAGTTGTTCTGATGTCACATTTACCTGCAACAAGGTGAATTTATCTACCTGGACTGTTTTCTATGATCGGAACTTCAAAACATCAACATCACTGTCGATCATTTAACTGTGAGAAGATAAAATCATGGAACTGATCAGCCTTATCCTTCAGGTCTTCAGTGAACTGGTAAGAACTTAAACTAGATTAAATCCACATTAAACTGTGTGACTGCAGGTAGAGGCAGCAGTGTTAGTAGCAGTGGGTACCTGTGTCTTGCTGGTGCAGGTGCAGATGTGAATGGATGTGTGAGTGCTGGTGATGATGTGGCGTCACGTTCAACATCTGGAGTCGGCCCAGGTTTTCTCCTGCCCCTGCTGCGCCGCCTCCGCTGCCCCCTCCTGCCCCACTGCCTCCTCGCTCTCGTTCTCGCTCTCGTTCTCTTTCTCGCTCTGTGAATGGAGGCAGTGCGGCCCGATCCCGGTCCCGATCCCGGTCTCTGTCCCGGTCTCGGTCTCGGTCCCGTTCCCGCTCTCGGTCCCGGTCCCGCTCTCGGTCTCTATCCCGGTCCCGTTCACGGTCTCGGTCCCGATCACCACTCCGCTCACGCTCATAGGAGGCGGGGGAGCGAGTGGGGGTGGGGTAGTTCTCAGGTGGGGCAGCCGGAGCGGAGGTTGGGGGCAGGTGGGAGGACAGGGAGGTGGGAAAAGAAGAATGGGGGACGGGGTGATGGAGGGAGGCAGTACTGGAGGTGGGTGGAGCCGGTTGGGGAGGGGCTGAGGGCGGAGCTGTGGAGGCCGCTGGGACAGGGGGGGCAGGTGGAGGGGCAGAAGAAGGGTGCGAGGGGAGAGAGGGAGGCAGGAGAGAGGAAGGGGGCAGATTGGACAGGGACTGGGGGGCAGGAGGGTTGGGAGGACGGGTCACTGGGGCCAGGGTAGGGTTCTGAAGGTGGGGGGGTCCAGGTGGAGCTGGGGGAGGAGGAGTGCCGTACAATGACACTTCATTGGCTCCTGCGGCCCCACCTCCCAGGAGCAGGGAGTGAGCATGTGCGTGAGCATTGGCATGAGCATGGGCATGGGCGTGTGAGTGGGAGTGAGCGAGGGCTAGCGCTGCTGGGTCTGGAATCGACCCGGGCGGGTAAATGCGCTCATCGCTCTTAAACTCAAAGCCTGGCTTTATCCGGTCTCGATGCGCTGCCACCGCATGAGGGAAGCCCACTCCTCCCAACCCTGCTGCCCCAATGCCCCCAGGCATCGGGCCCCCCGCCACACCAGGGGGACCCCCCATACCTGGACCCCCCTCCAAGCTGCCGCCATACAGGAAGCCAAGGATGGCTGCCGCTGTGGCTGCATCGGTGGGCAGGTGATGGGGGTGTGCCAGAGCGTGGTTCTGGAACTGAGGCAGGAAGAAGGATGGGTGAACGTGGGGGTGTCCGTGGTGCACCTGGGGATGGTGTGCCTGGGCTCGACTCGCTGCCCCCAGCGGAGACATGGCGTGGGGGCGGGCGTATTCACTCAGAGTCCTCAGTGCTGGAGTGTCAGGGCCCAAATACGGACCTCCTAAACCAATCCCCAGGGCCCCCTGAGGGCCACCAACCACGGCTGAAGCTCCGCCCATGGACGGTAGCAGTAGGGAGTGGGGGATGGAGTGGGACAGCGAGGGGTGGAGATGGTGTGTTGGAGGCAAGTGAGCGTGCGGGTGTGAGGGGTGGTGCTGGGGGTGAGGAGGAGGGTGGGAGATGGGGTTGGCTGAGGAAGAGGAGGATGATGAAGGGTCGAGGATGATGGAGGACGAGGAGGGAAAGAAGAGCGAGGAGGCCTGGCGAGGGCCACCAGCAGCGCCCACATCCTTCTGTTGCTGCAGAGAAAGAGGAGACAATCAGACAAGTCAACAATCAGCCATCACATCAGATTCATCGATCATGATCTGATCACACCTGAGCGGCTCACCTGCAGGTGTCGGTCGAGCTCACGCTCACGCTCGCGCTCCCTCTCTCGTTCCCGCTCTTTCTCCCTCAGGTCTCGAGCTCGCTGCTCCACCTCCCTGCGAGCCCGTTCAATCATCTCGTTCCTCTTCTTCCACAGTTTGGATCCGTCCAGCGGAACGAAAAGGACGTCGCTGCGGGCGCATGAGTTCCCACTGCCACGGTCCAGAACCCTGTGGAACCTGGAAACAAGCAGTATATCATTTATTAGAACCGTCGGGAGAATCTCCATCGAAACAACTACAACTACTGCACATGTGCCTGGAAAGGAAGATCTGGTTGCAAAAAACAAACACATCAGTTACAGATACAAATTTAAATCAACTGTCCAACCATTACTCTACACCCTTGTCGACTAATAGTCAATTAATCAGTAACACATAATCATCTCAGCTGACATAGTTTCATGTCCTGTTGTAGTTGCTTATGTAGCGGTCATGTGACAAAGGCTAATCTAACGTCATGTGTCACCTGTTAAAGGCTGCTATGATGGTTTAAACTATCAATGCCATAGCAACTCTAACCCCGATAACAACATGAGAATGCTGAGCGGTAAACATTAACTACCACAGAAGTCTTTGTCATGGTGGCCGTTGCTCACTAAACTCCCAGAATGCTCTCCTTGCAAAGACTAGAAAGACTTAGAAAGACTAAAAGAACCAATTAGAGAGCTGAACCTGTGAACATCACTTCAACTTTCTGCAGTTGAAACTCTAATGTTAATCAGGAAGTGATGTAATTGGGACGTTACCGTGCTGATTGGCTGGCGTGGATGGGAATGTCCACAGGTTTCGGCTCAGGGGATGGGCTTCTCAGCACCGGTGGTGGGCTCTCGTTCTCCTCCCTTTCTTCTATTGGTTCTTCCTTGATGACAGGAGTTGGGGGTGGGCCTGGATCTGAGTGTCCGTCTCCGGTGGGTAGGGCAGATCCGGCGGTTGGCGTTGGGATGCTGCTGTTGGCGTTACTCAGCGGGGCTGGGGCCTTCGCGGCGCTCTGAGGCGATAGGGACTGCGGGTTGCTGCTGTTGGCTGTGCTACTGTTGCTGCTGTTGGCCATACTCCCCCCGCCGCCCCCGTTAGTGTGGTACGTCCCGCTGAAGGGGGCGTGGCTGTTTAATGTGCCGTGGAAAGAAGATGGCCGACATCCAGGTGAGCAGCTGGAGGACACACCTGAAGCAGAAAGAGGGGGCGCCGACGAGGAGGAGCCAGGAGGGAAGGAGGAGAAGGCCCCCATCTGATTGGTGGATGGGCTTGGTAGCGGGGACAGTGGGGTGGGGGGCGTCTGGGCGGAGGACTGGTAGTGGGCGGGGCGGATGCTGGGAGCCACACCTGAGGGGGGCGGCTGGGCATGGGAGGACTGAGGTGGAGGCGGGGGGTAGGGAGCCCCGTGTCCATGATGGCCGGAGGAGGAGGGGGGGGAAAGAGTGGGAGGCTGGGTTGGACCCCCCCGGTTCTGGTACATTGGTGCCTCTCGCAGGTTTGGGTCCCGCTCTCTGTCTCTGGGCTGGTAGTGGGGGTGAGGCGGGTGAGGGTGCTGTGCCCCACCCGGCCCAGAATACTCCCGGCCCAGGTTTGGCGCTCCCCCTGGTGAGCTCAGGTACTCCCGATTGGTGCCAGTGGAGGAGGGTGGTACAGCAGGGGCAGAGGGATACTCTCTGTGGAAGTGGTCTGGTCCGGAGGGGGGGGTATGCTCCATGGTGGGGGGGAAGTCCCGGTTTGAGGAGTTTGGAGTGTGGGGGTGAGGGGGCAGGGATGGGTGGGTGGGGTTGTTCTGGGGTGATGCTGGGGGGTCCCGGTTCAGGTGGGGGGCTACAGGGAGACTGGTGGAGCTGGGGGGGTTCCCCTGGGGTAGGGTGGTGGTGGGGTTACTGGCCCCCTCCCTGCTCGCCCCCCCCAGGTCCCCCCACCGTCCTCCATCTTTGGGGTGCCCCCCTCCAGCTGAGCCGAAGTCTCTGTTCTGGTTCTGATTGGGCAGGTTGAAACTAAAGTCCCGCCCCCCCGGACCAGAACCCACTGCCCCGAACTCCCTGCCCCCCCCACAGCCACCGCTGCCTCCTCCACTGCCGATAGGAGCTGAGAACTCCCTCCCCCCGCACTCCCCCCTCACTCCCCGCTCCCTCTCTCCTGCCCCCCCTCTCTCTCGGTCCGCCCCCCCTCCAGCGTACCTGGGCAGGTACTCCCTGTGGGGGTGGGGGTGAGGGTGGGGGAGGTAAGAGGGCTGGGAGGCAGAGTGACGGGCGGAGGGGGGGTTGTACACAGAGGGCAGCTGCTGCTGTTGCACTGGGGGCTGTGGTGGGTGGTGGTTGCTGGGGTAACGGGAATAGCCCCAGCTCCCCTGGCAACCAGGTGCCGTGCCGCCCTGCCAGCTGGGGGTGGTGTAGTGGTGGGCGGAGGGCTGAGGGGGGGTCTGGGGCAGCAGTGAGGGGGGGGCGGACTGAGCCTTGTCCAGCAGTTTGTCTGGTTTGTCTGGTTTGTCTCGCTCCACTTTCACCTCCACCTGCCCGAACTCCAGGGGCTTCAGGGCCGGTGGAGGGGTAGTGGTGGGGGCAGTGGGTGAGGCAGGTTGGGGCTGTTGTGTGAGAAATCTGCCCCAGAGATGGTTGTCTTGGTAACGCACTGCGTGCTAGCTTTGGAGGTCATCCTGCTGCCGGCGAGCGCTGCTTCGCTGCCACCGAACTCGACTTTACACATGAGCTTGGAGTCGAGGGAGAAGAAGGACTTCCTGTCGGCGGAGGGGGTGGAGCAGGGGGTAGAGGGGGGCTTCAGGGACGGACAGTCCTCCAATCGGGCGTCCACGTCTCTCTTTTCGTCTCCACAGGACTCCTCCCCTCGCCTCCTGTCCTCCCCCGACACCTTCCCCTCCTTTCCTTTGTCTCCCTGCTTGGGTGAATCAGGTCCGTCCGAGTCGGAGTCCAGGCTGCCCAGGGGGGAGGCCGACAGGCTGGGGGAGGACGACCGGTTGTCCTGGTCGATGTCCCGCCCGCTGCTCAGACTGCTGCTGCTATTGGCCAGGCTGCCCACCACTGAACTCCTGCTGCCCTGCGATTGGCCGTCCTCATTGTCGCTCTCGCGGGATTGGCTGGCAGCAGAGGTTGGAGGCGGGACTGTGGAGGGAGCCGAGCTGTCGGTGGAGTGAGTCGATGTTGGAGGGTTCGGAGTCGAGGCCGAATCCTGCTGAAAGAAACCAAGTTAGAATCTGAATCACGGCAGCTGAACCAAGGCTGCGTAACTGGATTTAATAAGCTGATAAACCAAACAAACCTGAACTTTCTGCCTCTTCGGAGGAGACACCAGCTCCTCCCCTTCGCTCTCTGACGAATCATGGCCCTGGGATCTGCGGCTGAAGTGACTTGCAGCCAAATCCTCAGCAGCGCCTCTCTGCTAAAACAACACAAGACTTTTAATTCTGCTACAACGCTTTGAATCCCTAAAAGACCCGAGTCTGTTTTTAGAACAAACACACACACACACACAGACAGACACACACACACACACACACACACAACATCAATGTCAAACATGAAATATCAAAGATTTGAAGGTGTAAAACACAATCGAACTGTTGTGACGCTGTGAGAGTCTGCCATCCTGATGACTCATACGCCACACACACACTAGCTGTATTCAAACACACACACAGACACGCAGGCACACACACACAGACATTCAGGCACACACACACACTAACTGTATTCAAACACACACATAGACACTAACTGTATTCAGACACACACTGACCGTCTGCCTGTCGTTGCGTTCAGGTCGCGTCGGGCTGCTGTGTGGTCGTCTGCCCCGTCGCTCCTCACTCGCCCCCCGTCGGCGCCCACTGCGCATGGGCATCTGCAGCAATGCATGCAGGGAGGAGGCAGCATCGCAACACAGCAGGTTAGTACACAAGATACACACACAGAGACACACTCATTAAAACCAATAGAAACTTCTTCAGTTCAAGGGTCAATATAGTGAGGGCAACAACAGGAGGGCAACAACAGGAGGGCAACAACAAGAGGGTAACAACAGGAGGGCAACAACAGGAGGGCAACAACAGGAGGGCAACAACAGGAGGGTAACAACAGGAGGGCAACAACAGGAGGGTAACAACAGGAGAGCAACAACAGGAGAGCAACAACAGGAGGACAACAACAGGAGGGCAACAACAGCAGGGCAACAACAGGAGGGCAATAACAGGAGGGCAATAACAGGAGGGAAACAAAAGGAGGGTAACAACAGGAGGGCAACACCAGTAGGGTAACAACAGGAGAGCAACAACAAGAGGGCAACAATAGGAGGAAACAGTAGTAGGGTAACAACAGGATTGCAACAATAGGATAGCAACATAATAAGGGCAACAACAGGAGGACAACAATATGAGGAAGGCAACAACAGGAGGGCAACTATAGGAGGAGGGCAACAGGAGTAGGGCAGCAATAGGAGGGCAACAACAGGAGGACAACTACAACATAAGTGCAACAACAGTAAAACAACAGGAGGACAACAATAGGAGGAGGGCAACAACAGGAGGAAGGCAACGATAGTGAGGGCAACAACAGGAGGGCAACAATAGAAGGGCAACAACAATAGGGCAACAAGAGGAGGAGGGCAACAACAGGATGGCAACAATAGGAGGAGGGCAACGATAGTGAGGGCAACAACAGTAGGGAAACAGCAGCAGGGCAACAATATTAGGAGAGCGACAACTGGGAGTCAACAACAGAGGGGCAACAACAGGAGGGCAACAACAACAACAGAGGGGTAATAGGGTAGTTCAGGGAGGATCAGTATAAAAACATTATGAAGGCTGAATCTTTTCCATCATGGCTAAACTGAAATCAGATGTTGAGCTGAGACTGATCTGCAGGAATTAGCCGGGTCCCGGAGCAGACGTACCGATTCTTTGTGTGTCCTTGTTTTCATTGTTTCTGCTTTAAATCATCCATTTTACAGGAGAAGCCATCGCAGGACTGAACTGGTTCCAGCTGTTTAAAACCTGCAAGAAGAAACAGGATTCAGTCTGCAGAGAATCACCGTCATCTTCCGTCTGCAGTCTGTGACGAAAACATGCCCGTTTACAACTGCAAACTCACAGTATTTAAATTCCCAGCATGCATCACTGACATCAGCCGTCTCCTCTCAGCCTGTTTCCACCTCAGTGACCAACACCAGAACCGACCATCATCTACTCCGGATCCATCAACAGCTGTTTGGTCCAAAAGACTGAAAAATGTCCACCAGTGTTTGCTAAAGTCCAACATCCCAAAGTGATGAATAAATAATAACGCAGCTCAGTCACACACATTTAACTAGTGAGCTGCAGAAACAGCGACGGTTAGTTAGTTTAACCCCCGTTGTCCTCATTTACAGGCACCAAAAAATATTGTTTCCTTGTCTGAAAAAAAATCCAAAAATTCAACAAAAAATTCCCAAATTTCTGAAAATTTGAAAAACTTTCAGGAAGACAATTCCAATAATTCCTTAAAAGTTTCCCTTAAAAGTTTTACTTTAAAAAAATCCCCCAAATTTGGCTAGAAAATTCCTGTAAATATTTTCAAAAAATGAGATGATTGAAGGTGGATTCAACAGCTGACAGATAACTGATTAATGGTTGCAGCTGCAGCACTGAGCTGCTGTTTGGGTCTGCACAAGGAACATGTTGGGAATAAGGAGCCACACCCCCACCTCCTGCCACAGGACTAACCCTCTACCTGCTAGTTAACCCTCTACCTTCTGGTTAACCCTCTACCTGCTGGTGAACCCTCTACCTGCTGGTTAACCCTCTACCTGCTGGTGAACCCACTACCTGCTGGTTAACCCTCTACCTGCTGGTTAACCCTCTACCTGCTGGTGAACCCACTACCTGCTGGTTAACCCTCTACCTGCTGGTGAACCCTCTACCTGCTGGTTAACCCACTACCTGCTGGTTAACCCTCTACCTTCTGGTTAACCCTCTACCTGCTGGTGAACCCTCTACCTGCTGGTGAACCCTCTACCTGCTGGTTAACCCACTACCTGCTGGTGAACCCTCTACCTTCTGGTTAACCCTCTACCTGCTGGTGAACCCTCTACCTGCTGGTGAACCCTCTACCTGCTGGTTAACCCACTACCTGGTTGGGGTCAGCAGACATGTGGACACTGATCTTCATTCATGCAGCTCCATGAGCAGAAACACCTCATGTATAGTGAATGAGGATATCAATAGTGCACGTGGCAGCAGCAGGTCGTGCACGTTGGTCTGAGTGTGTTTATTCACGGCTGTAAATCTGAAGCTGCATTAATTATTAGAGCTGCAGTGATTCAGACCCAACACTGGATCCAGAGCTGATGTAGTCCACTGATCCACACACAGACACACACTGACATACACAGACACACAACAGACATACACTGACACACAACAGACACACAATGCATGTCAGTTACAGGTGGCAGCTCAGGCCTGTAAACAGCAACACAGCAGCATCTGCACACATCCTGATCAACAAACTGCCGCTGCATTAAATGCATGTAGTCTATTAAATGCATGTAGTCTATTAAATGCATGTAGTCTATTAAATGCATGTAGTCTATTAAATGCATGTAGTGCATTAGATGCATGTAGTGCATTAGATGCAGCAGCAGCGGTCTGTAGCTCCATCAGCGCTGAGCCGCTGCAGCTTCTTTCTTCTGCTCTCGGCTGCAGCAGCTCGGATGCCTGAGCAGCGCTGCTGCATCTCAGCAGCAGGAGATTCGAACCGTGTCCGGTCCGTGTCCGGTCCACCGCTGGCTGGAATGTGGCCCCGTTAACGTGCACTCAGCGGCAGAACTGAGCCGGAATGCGCGGCTGCGATGGTCGTTAACGCACAAAGGAACAAAATGGGAGGAGAAGCAGCAGCTCCGACCGAGCATCCATTTTCTTCTTACCTCCAGATCCTGATCCAGATCCGGGGCCGCCGCTCCGCCGCTCCGCTGCTCGGCTCAGGTTCCGCCTTTATGCTGCGCGCCGACACGCCGCGTCCGTCCGCGGAGCGCCGAGCGGCCGCCTCATGTTCACAATAACGCAGAGAGGCTCGGTGCGGAGAAAACGGTGAACCGAACTGTACACCTCCCCCTCTCTCCCCCGCTCTCCCCCCCAATCACTCTTCTGACGCCCCGATCCGGTGCTCGGTCACGGCGGCGCGCAGAGAGACGCACGGCGGGTGAGGAAGGAGAGGAGAGGCGTGATTAGCATAAGGAGGAGGGGAGGAGAGGGGAGGGGGAGGAGAAGAGAGGAGGGGAAGGAGGAGGAGAGGGAGGGGGAGGAGAGGGAGGGGGAGGAGGAGGAGGAGAGGGAGGGGGAGGAGAAGAGAGGAGGGGAAGGAGGAGGAGAGGGAGGGGGAAGAGGGGACCGGACTGAGACCGGGAGGGGGTCTCCGTCTGCGGCTACAGTCACCTTTACTGTACCGGAGACACACCTGGACTGGAGACAGAACTCAGACTGGACCAGAACCAGAACCTCAGACCTGTTCCGGTCCAGACTGAGGTCCTGGTTCTGCTCCAGTCTGAGGTTCTTCGGTGTTTATCAGAACCAGACTGGAGCTTCTTTAGCCAACAAAGACTCAGAGGAACCAACGTTCAGTCAAGCGGCTCCGCAGAACCGCCCCCCTCCTCCCTCCTCTTCCTCACCGCCTCCTCTTCCTCCTCCTCCTCCCCCTTCACGCAGTCCCCCGTCCCGTCTCCTATTGTGTGGTAACCATGGCAACCCGGCCGGAGACTATTCCCAGTGCGCCTGCGCGGCCTTCCCCCCCCTCCCTATCTTCATCCTCCTCCTCCTCCTCGTGCTCGCGCTCCCTCTGCCGGAGCCGGCGGGTACCTGAGCTGCAGTCTGACAGCAGCAGATGACGTTGAGCGGTCAGGTGACGCAGGTGAGATGCGCGTGTTTGTTGACGTCAGTCAGCTGCTGAGATGAGATCTGAGGTTCTTCACATGTGATTAATAACACCTGGACATGTTTACTGGTACAGTACAGGTGAGAGCGGACAGGTGGACGTTGTTTCTGAGTGATTTTAGATCGTATTGAACTACAGAAACTGTTGAAAACAAACTCAGAGCTGCAGGTGAGTGACATCATCACTTTATTGAGCTTCACCTTGAACAGACGCACACCGTTTTTACTGAACTGTGGAGGAAACAACAACTGACCAAACAGACACACTAACATCAGGACACTTTCTGAGCTCCCACACTGATCTTTACGCTGCAGTGACCCTGGTTCATGGATGCTTTAAGGCAGGGCTGTCAAACATGCGGCCCGCGGGCCAAATCCGGCCCACCAGAGGGTCCAATCCGGCCCGCGGGACGACTTGAAGAAGACATTAACTGCAGATTGTAAATTAGTAAAACTATAAATTTAAAATAATTTCTAGACCATGACAAGTTGTTTTGATCATAAAGTAAAATACTAGATTGTTCTTTTTTTCATTTTGTCTCGTTTTTGTAACATTTTGTCTTGTTTTTGTTGTTTTTTGTCTGACTTTTGTCATTTGTCTCATGTTTTTGCCGTTTTGTTTCTCATTTTGTTGTTTTGTGTCTTGTTTTTCCAATATTTTTCTTGTTTTTGTTGTTTTTTGGTCTTTTCTGTCTGACTTTTATCATTAGTTTCACGCTTTTGTCATTTTTTGTCTCGTTTGTGTCATTTGTCCATTTTCTTGTCATTTTGTAATTTTTTGTGAAATTTTTTGTCTCTTTTTTGTTTTGTTTTGTATTGTTTGCCTCATTTTTTGTCATTTTGTTTCTTGCTTTTGTCGTTTTAGGTCTAATTTTTGCAATATTTTGTCTTGTTTTTGTTGTTTTTTGGTCTTTTCTGTCTGACTTTTATTGTTTGTCTTGTGTTTTTGTCGTTTTGTGTTTCTTTTTTGTCTCGCTTGTGTTTTTTGTCTATTTTTGCTGTTTTGTTTCTTTTGTTGAAATTTTTTGTGTCATTTGTGTAACTTTTTGTCTCATTTTTGTTTTGTTTTGTGTCATTTGTCTCGTTTTTGTCATTTTGGGTCTCATTTTTCAAATATTATGTCCTGTTTTTGTTCTTTGTTGTCTTTTTTTGTCTAATTTTTGTCGTTTTGATCATAAAGTAAAACACTATATCATTTAGTTCCTGATACTTGTGACTGTGTTGTGTTCCTTTGTAGACACTCTGTGATCTGTAAGTTTTAAGGTGTAAATTATAAACTGAGGCCTAATGCTGTTGAAACTGAATGTATTTTTCTCAAGAAATTTCAGGTCATTCATCATGTTTTGTAAAGAGATAATTCCTTAAATATTAAACTTAAATTTTTTCAGAATGTACTTTTTTGCACTAAAACAAAGGAAACATTAAGAGTTGTGGTTATTTATAGGTTATTATGCTGTGATTTTACTGGTCCGGTCCACTGCAGATCAAACTGAGCTGGATGTGGAACCTGAACTAAAGTGAGTTTGACAACCCTGCTTTAAGGTGAGTCAGGATCTACCTGCTTCTGTTAAACACGACACGTATGATGCTGATGCACTCAGAGGACACTCGGGTTTCTGAAGTTGTGTCCAGCGAAGTGAGCCTGATCCCCCAACTCCTCCTCGATCCTGAAGCACAAACAACAACATGCCGTTAGCGAACCTCTGGATTTCATGTTTATACCTGAACATTTCTAGGAGCAGTGAAGCTCACCTCATCAGCTGATTGTATTTGGCCAAACGCTCAGATCGGCACGGAGCTCCGGTTTTGATCTGCAGGAAGTTATAGATCAACAATTTATTACCAATAACTGATAATCAGACAGCAGCTGATGAGATTTCAATCAAATCTGAGTTTAAAATGTGATATTTCATTAAAATCTCTTTATTCTGCTGTATAAATGTTGTCTCCTTATACTGTAGATGTTTTTCTATCTCCATGTTTCCAGACTTTTCGTCTCTACTCTGCTCCTCAGCTGTAGACAGATGTTTCTCCATGCTGAATGTATCTCCAACTACTTGCTCTTCTGTTCACTATTTCTGAGCCATGCTGCATTTATTTTATTCATCCGGTAGCTTTGATTTTCCTCTCAGTGTTGCATGTTACCTGTCCGGTGCAGAGACCAACCACCAGGTCGGCTATGAAGGTGTCCTCTGTTTCTCCAGAGCGGTGGCTGACCATCACCCCCCAGCCGTTCTCCTGAGCCAGCTTACACCTGATAATATGAGGATGATAAATGCGGTGCAGCTCCTGAACGCAGCATATTGTTGCATTAAACACAGGACAGACTCACGCTTTAATGGCCTCGGTGACAGAACCGATCTGGTTGACTTTGAGCAGCAGACAGTTGCAGGCCTTGTCGTCCACAGCTCGCTGTATCCTGCGAGGGTTCGTCACCGTCAGATCATCTCCAACAATCTGCACAGCAAAGTTACACACTCAAAGATCTGCTGATGCTGATCTTTACCAGCTTTAGTACAACATGGATGTATCCCATTTTTTGTTAATATCCTTTAAGGAGCAGATCCACCTCCAGATGAACCTGACATTTCTCACCTGGATCCCCACTGAGGCCGTGAACTGAGACCAAGCAGGCCAGTCGTCCTGGTCAAACGGATCTTCAATAGAAACCACTGAAGGAAGACAGAAGCTGAGCTCAGCAACAGTAAACTTCTATAGTGAAAAGAAGCATCAGAGCAGAATACTGCTGCTAAATCTGCTCTGTAATTAAAACCTTGTTAACAGGAGAAGCTACAGATCAGTTTCTGTATAAAAGGTGATATTTATATATGAATGTTTTAGCATCAACATCTGAAATGAGACAAATGAACCTGAACACATCAGGTCAGAACTTCTTCTGCTGCTTGTACAGTAACTGGAGACTAGACGCTTCTCTGTCTGTGAGGCATTTAGGGAACATCTGGAAACTGCAGCATCTACAGATGACTGTGAGGAATTTAGGGAACATCTGGAAATTGCTGTCTACTGATGACTGTGAGATGTTTAGGAAACATCTGGAAACTGCAACGTCTACTGATGACTGTGAGGCGTTTAGGGAACATCTGAAAAATGCAGCATCTACTGATGACTGTGAGGAATTTAGGGAACATCTGGAAACTGCTTTCTACTGATGACTGTGAGGTGTTTGGGGAACATCCGTTAATTGCAGTATCTATTGATGACTGTGAGGCATTTAAGGAAAATCTAGAAGTTTCTGAGGCCTCAGGCGAACACAGAAGCTCACCTGGGTAGTTGTTGATGAAGCCCTGGTAGATGGCAGCCAGCTCCTCACCGCTGATGTTTCTGGCAGCGTTTGGTGGAGACTTGAAGTCCAGGTCATACTTGCCCTCACTGAAGAACTCTGACGCAGCAACATCCATCCCGATCACCACCTTATCGGTGAAGCCGGCCTTCTCTATGGCCGTCTTAATGAGCTCCAGGGCTGACGGAGAGACGCTAGGTTATCAGGTGATCGGGTTACCTGAGGAAGGAGGAGGAGCCAAACTCACCTTCACTGTTCTCCTGAATGTTCGGGGCAAACCCTCCTTCGTCTCCCACGTTGGTGGCGTCCTGACCATACTTCTCCTTGATGACACTCCTCAGGGTCTGGTAGAGCTCCGCCCCCACACGTAGGGCATCACGGAAAGACTCCGCCCCCACAGGTAACACCATGAACTCCTGCATGGCCAGTCTGTTCCCAGCATGAGAGCCGCCGTTGATCACATTAAAGGCCTGACGGGGGGCAGGTTAGAGGAGATATTGATATATAAACTAGGGCTGGGACTTTAACACGATAATTTTGATTAATTACAGAGCAGTACTCCGCCAAGGATGCTCAGTCGTATGATTTCCGATGGATGAAATCTTGAAAAAGTTTGTGGTTTGCAGCGGTGGATTTGTAGTAGGATCACAATCATGTGATCGTCAGCAGGCAACTGATGTAGCATTCACTTGTTGTCATGGTTACAGTGACGCCGTGACGCTATCTCGCAATGATACAGAAATCTTTAACAAATCTGTGGATCCAGACTATAAGTCGCATCACTGCCAAAATCTAATCACTTGGTCCTTGTGTCATTTCTGACCTTCACTGAAAATTTCATCCAAACCCATTGGTCTGTTTTTGAGTAACGTTGCTGACAGACAGACAGACAGACGGACAGACAAACCAACTCCAATCGTCACAGAACTCTATCCTCAATTCCTTGGCGGAGTAAATATATATTTACATTCAGGTCTGTGAAGAAGAATCACATTTTTACTCAATAAAACAGAAAAAACTCACAGGAACTGGGAGGACCAGTTCTCTGTTTCCTGCCAGATCAGCGATGTGACGGTACAGGGGGACACCTTTCTCTGCTGCGCCAGCTTTGCATACAGCCAGCGACACTCCCAGAATAGAATTGGCCCCAAACTTAGCTGCAGGAAACAGAAGCAGCAGCTTGCATCATGCATGCAGCAGCTCAGCGGTGCAGAAACATGTCAGTGCACATTTACAGCATCAGGAGACTCAGTCGGGCTTACATTTGTTGTCAGTGCCGTCCATTTCAATCATCATGTTGTCCAGTTTGTCCTGCTGCAGCACAGAGATCCCCTGATGGAGGAACAAAGGTCACACTTACAACATTTCTCTGTTCTCTACTGTGATCTGCACAATACACAGAACACAACAGCAGCAGATATTCGTCTGTACAAAATCACTTGTAAAATACATGTATATATTATATATATATATGTTAAATTCAGGCTCCACAGCAGGAACTCTAAAAGTCCTTTGGTTCCTGACGTCCTTTGGTTCCTTCAGTCCTTCGTATGTCTTCCTTTGTTTCTGATGACAGACTCAACCCTCCTCAGCATGGAGGAAACCAGAGTCCACTCATTTCTGCTCACATCTTCTCACATTCTTCTCTGTTTTATTGAGCTGCTCTTTGCTGGAGGGGTTGTGTTGCTCTACCTTTCTCTGGAAAACACCACAAAGGTTCTGTTGGGTTCAGGACTCACACTGTCCAGGTCCTGGTTCCACTTTGTTCTAGTGGAGAAGCTCTTGTGTGATTTAGTTCTTTGGATGTTCTCCTGCTGGAATATTCCTCTTCTTCCATCTCTTCTGGTCAGCCAGTATTCTGGTTCATCCTCAGACCTTCATGCTGCATCTAGAAATGTCTTCAACACCTTCTGACCTCATTCAGCCCCACATCATCACACTTCCACCTCCGTGCTTCACTGTCAGGACTATGCATCCACTGTGGTAGTCCTGGTCAGGTTCACACTAAACATCTGGACTCCATCTGAACTCATTTATCTTCATCTGACCAAAGAATGTTCTCCAACATCCATCAGGCTTCTTCTCATGTTCTTCAGCAAACTTTCATCTGGAAGTTTAGTTCTGAGCAGCAACCGGGTTTAGTTCTTGTCCTCCGTCCATAGAGGTTGATGTTCTGAAGGTTCCTTCACACTGTCTGAGCTTCACACTAACTCTGGTTTCCATGGAGAACCCCTGAACCAAGTCTGAAGCAGCTGCTGTCTGTTTTTACAGCTGGATTGTGGAAGAAGTTCACTGTCTGTGGAGTCATTTTAGGAGCTCTGATTAGTGGTACTATGACTCCTTCTAGATCTCCTGATTAGTGGTACTATGACTCCTTCTAGACCTCCTGATTAGTGGTACTATGACTCCTTCTAGACCTCCTGATTAGTGGTACTATGACTCCTTCTATACCTCCTGATTAGTGGTACTATGACTCCTTCTAGACCTCCTGATTAGTGGAACTATGACTCCTTCTAGACCTCCTGATTAGTGGTACTATGACTCCTTCTAGACCTTCTGATTAGTGGTACTATGACTCCTTCTAGACCTCCTGATTAGTGGTACTATGACTCCTTCTAGACCTCCTGATTAGTGGTACTATGACTCCTTCTAGACCTCCTGATTAGTGGTACTATGACTCCTTCTATACCTCCTGATTAGTGGTACTATGACTCCTTCTAGACCTCCTGATTAGTGGAACTATGACTCCTTCTAGACCTCCTGATTAGTGGAACTATGACTCCTTCTAGACCTCCTGATTACTGCCAACTCTGTGCTTCACTGGTTTTTAGTTGTTCACTGATCTTCCTGGATCCTTTTCCATCTTTGTCAAGTTTCACAGTCACATTTTTCACTTCCTCTGTTCAGTTTTTTTCCATGTGCAGCCATGATGCAGACAGTGATAGACACAGTCCATGGGTCTCGATATACTAATTAGGAATACTGCAGTTATTGAAAAGTGATGCAGTTATGTATCTTTTGACATTTGAGTGATATTTCACAGGGCTGAACTCACTGCTGTAGTAAACTGTATCATCTACTCACAGACTGGATGAGTGCCGGTCCGAGAGTCTCATTAATGTGAGCTACAGCCTTCGTCACACCTTCAGCATCAGGACAAAACAGGAACCAGTCAGTTCAACAACAAGCAGCATAAGAGTTCAAGACAAGAGAATACATGTTTAAAGTTCACCTTTGCCCTTGTAGCGAGTTTTGTCTCCATCTCGGAGCTCCAGAGCCTCGTAGATCCCAGTTGAAGCTCCACTGGGAACAGCAGCCCTAAACAGACCTGGACAGAAGGTTCATGTATGAGGTGAAGGTTGAACAGGAGGAATTCCTCTATGAACAGAACCTCACGCATGTATTTTTTTTGTAACCTTTGGCTGTATGAAGATCCACTTCCACAGTGGGGTTTCCTCTGGAGTCCAGGATCTCCCTGGCAACAATATTCACTATAGACATCCTGGAAAAAACAGAACGTTTCAATACATGGACTGCAGCTCTCAGCTCAAACATGAAATCATGCAGATTAGAGAAGGGATGAGGAGGAAACAAACATGCAGCTTCATTTCCACATTCGTCAGGGTTCACACTCTGCTCACAGTGACGCAACCAACCGATGGAGAGCTGGAAACAGGGAAGATGCTCTGACACACGGACAGAAAATCATTCCTACCTGTTTAAAATGAGCGGTCAGCCTTTCAGAGCAGCGTCAGTCGAAGCGACGACAGAAAACAGCAGCAGGACGAAGACAAGCAATAGATGGATCTGTGTTAACGTTACCTGCAGCCTGTTTGAAGCCTGATGGAGGAAGTGAGGATGTGGGCGAATGAGAGGACGGAGGGGGGAGGAGGGGGAGGGGAGAGTGTGAGTCATTGGAGGATGAAGGAGGAGGAGGGGATGAAGAGGAAACGATGGGGTAGCAGAATACATGGAGGTCTGATGTGAGAGTTTAACAGCCTCTAATCTGCAGCTCTGAGTCGCGCTATTCATTTATCTCAACACTGAGGCTCTGGAGGAGACATGGAAACACCTCTGAGCTTCACCTGCACACATCAGGCAGCAGATAGAGAACACTGGAAGCTGAGGAGGAAACATCAGAGCACAGAACGATCAGCTGATGAGGATTAAAGTAGACAGGTAGAGAGGTGACAGAGCTGCTGCAGGGAGGCTTTAAAAATAGTCACACATGTAATTAGAGATACTTCAGGAGCTCACTGAGGGAGAAATTTATAAAAAACACAAAGTTCCTCATCGGCTGAGACGCCTACATTTATGTTCTGGACGTCGCATGACCTGCAGACACGGAAGAACGCAGAGGAACATGGAGCAACATGGAGAAACATGGTGGAACACAGAGCAACATGGTGGAACACGAAGCAACATGGTGGAACACGAAGCAACATGGTGGAACACGAAGCAACATGGAAGAACATGAAGCAACATGGAGGACATAGATGAACATGGAGGAACACGTAAGAACACAGCAACATGGAGGAACATGGAGCAACATGGTGGAACACGGAGCAACATGGTGGAACACGGAGCAACATGGAGGAACATGGAGCAACATGGTGGAACACGGAGCAACATGGTGGAACACGGAGCAACATGGAGGAACATGGAGCAACATGGTGGAACATGCAAGAACATGGAGCAACATGGAGGAACATGGAGCAACATGGTGGAACATGCAAGAACATGGAGCAACATGGAGGAACATGGAGCAACATGGTGGAACACGGAGCAACATGGTGGAACACGGAGCAACATGGTGGAACACAAAAAATCAAGGAGCAACATGCAGGAACATGGAGGAACACGTAAGAACATGGAGCTACATGCAGGAACCCGTAAGAATACGGAGGAACATGGAGGAACATGTAAGAACAGCACAACTGAATCCTGCGTTCAGAAGAACCATATCAACAGATTCACAGTCATTCAAGACCCAACAACCAGAAGGCAAAGATCCAAATAAAACTTATTTAGGTGCAAAAATAAACAGATTAAACTTTTAAACTCTGAGCAGTTTCTCATTTTAACTGACTGTGGTTCATTTTTCATCTAAAATCCTGCAGCTCTGTGGAACCAGAACATGAAGAGGACTCCGAATGACGGAAATCATTATTTCTTTGACAAAAATGTAAAACAAAAACTCGTCAAACATGTTTCTAGTGTCCACAGTCGCCACCAACACAGTTCATACTACAGACATTTACATTTATTCAAAGTTTCCTCGTCTCTTCCAAAATCTGGTTCCTTTTTGGCAGATTTTAAAAGATTTTTCTTGTCAAACCTTCTGGCCGGTATAATCAGAGAATTAAACAACACGTCAACACAGACACCTTCTGCATTTATCTAACAATGTTTAATGAACTTTTATTTAGTTAATTAGTTAACAGTATACAATTCAATTCACCGACACACTAGTGTCTTCACAAACATAAATTGGACTGTACAGCAGATGTACTGTATACTGAGCACTTTAGTGCAGCGGGCAAAGACACATGTCAAGTCTGAAATGAGTATTTCTATATAAAGTGAGTGTAGTTATGCCTGCGTACAGGAGTCTGTATGTGTGTAACAGTAGAAGCTGTGATGTAGCTACAGGTGGAGGTGTGTGTGTGTGTGTGTGTGTGTGTGTTATATGTGGCTCATGTACAGACAGTCCAGTCATATCAAACATTTACGACGGCAGCTGTGACGATCATCAACTTCCGTCTTCAGCGTGGTTCACAGCTTTGGGGAAATCTTCCCTCAACTCCTTCCATCGGTCGCCTCCTCGCTGAGCGGTTCACCTGCAGGGACAACGAACCGCCAGAGGTCATCACACCTGGATATTCTGTTTAAACCTGGTTCTGGATTTAAAACCACACAGAGTCGAGTTTAACTCCAGCTGATGCAGCGCTCAAAGATGAGTTTAAATCGATAATTATTCTATTAATACTGAACACTTTTGCACTCGACAGACTGAAAATAAAAATCCTATTGCGTCTGCGCTGCCTGTAGACACCCTGGTCCTATTATCACACTAGAACTTACTCTAAGGTTCTTATCCAGGTTGTTTTCTCCTTCTTGTTTTGGATCTACTCTCAGATGTGCAGCGCTTTGGATAAAAGCGTCTGATAAATGAAACTGTAGAATTGTAATATGATCAGGAGTGAAAATATTTATTCTGAGTTTCACACTTTGACTTTATGGAGACTCTGTCAGGTGGAGGTCGTACAACAGGAGGTTCTGGTAGTTTTATACTGTGAAGTCCGTCTCAAGAACCGTCAGACCTCACTGGCAGCCTCAGAGAACCTGCAGCCTCAGAAGAATCTGCAGCCTCAGAGAACCTGCAGCCTCAGAGAACCTGCAGCCTCAGAAGAATCTGCAGCCTCAGAAGAACCTGCAGCCTCAGAGAACCTGCAGCCTCAGAAGAACCTGCAGCCTCAGAAGAACCTGCAGCCTCAGAGAAACTGCAGCCTCAGAAGAACCTGCAGCCTCAGAGAACCTGCAGCCTCAGAGAACCTGCAGCCTCAGAAGAACCTGCAGCCTCAGAGAACCCGCAGCCTCAGAAGAACCCGCAGCCTCAGAGAACCTGCAGCCTCAGAAGAACCTGCAGCCTCAGAGAACCTGCAGCCTCAGAGAACCTGCAGCCTCAGAAGAACCTGCAGCTTCAGAGAACCTGCAGCCTCAGAAGAATCTGCAGCCTCAGAAGAACCTGCAGCCTCAGAGAAACTGCAGCCTCAGAAGAACCTGCAGCCTCAGAGAACCTGCAGCCTCAGAGAACCTGCAGCCTCAGAAGAACCTGCAGCCTCAGAGAACCTGCAGCCTCAGAAGAACCTGCAGCCTCAGAGAACCCGCAGCCTCAGAAGAACCCGCAGCCTCAGAGAACCCGCAGCCTCAGAAGAACCTGCAGCCTCAGAGAACCTGCAGCCTCAGAGAACCTGCAGCCTCAGAGAACCTGCAGCCTCAGAGAACCTGCAGCCTCAGAAGAACCTGCAGCTTCAGAGAACCTGCAGCCTCAGAAGAATCTGCAGCCTCAGAGAACCTGCAGCCTCAAAAGAACCTGCAGCCTCAGAGAACCTGCAGCTTCAGCTCCACCAAGTCGGTTACTGCTGGAAACTCAGACTAGTAAACACTTGAACCAGCTGTTCCTGCTCCAGACAGCGACTCCAGAAGAAGCTGCAGCTTCAGAAGAACCTGCCGCTTCAGAGAACCTGCAGCTTCAGAGAATCCAGACAGCGACTCCAGAAGAAGCTGCTGCTTGAACCTGAGCAGCTCCGACAACGTGGACTTCACAGCTGATGAGAGGAGGTAAAGCTGCTGTTCATCTGTTCAATGATCAACAACACTGACTGGTTTTACACTGTGCGGTTAATGTAGAAGCTTTAGACTGGACTATTGAAGGACTGTTGGACACTGAAGGAACATGGATGAAAGTGGAAAGATGTCACCTGAGATAGGCTCCTCCCCCTGTGACCCGCTGCAGGTACAACTAACGGACGGACGATGATCCACGAATAAAAACAACAGAAAATGTCTAAATGTAGAATTCCACTGACCTCTTTCCAAAATAAAACCTAAAACTCTAATATGAGTCAAACTAAACACAACTCAATATCATCACCTCCTTCAAAATAAAGTTGACAGTGAATTCACTGTTTTTGGAGGTGGTCAAGTGAGCAGCTTTTTGTTGTTTCAGTAAAGTGTTAAAACACTTTAACTTCAGATACATAAAGGAATTAAACATGTTCTATTTCTGCCTTATTTTATGTCTCAAAAAGAATGAAACCTGAAGAGCTTCACTTGTTTTTCACTGTTCTGTACTGAAATTCAGCCAATATTCTTTAAACTGAAGCTGAACAGAAAATATTCATTTGAGGTTTTTCTAAAAGATATGTGATCTAAATTTTTAAAGTTTCAGGTTAATATTCACTGTGTAATAGATTTAAAACGTGTGATGGATCATTACCATGTCAAAATATTACCTGCTTTACATTCTAATGTAAAGATATAAACTGTTTTATTACTACATTTTTAAATGTACTTAAATTAGTAAAGTAATAAAAGTAAAAGTCCAATAATTGTCGTAAAACATAATAAACATCCTTCCTGGCTCAGCATCACACATTCTGCAGTCAACTTAAATAAAGTAATAAAAAGAAAAATAAATTGGGTTCTGCGTAAATGATCCTGAACTGCAGCTTCTGTGATTTTTGAATTGAGAAAGTACTAACATTAATACTAAAACCAGTACTACTACTAATAAAGCGTGTCGTACCTCCTCACCAGTCGTAGCGTGGGCGGGTCTGGGGCTGGCGGTGTCTCGGGGACTCGTGTCGGTGGCCCGGCGGCGGCGTGGAGCTCGGGGCGGCAGTCAGCGCCAGCTGCTGACCTGCTGCTCGTCGGTCCCGGCCGTAGTCCAGCGCTCGGTTTGGAGGAACGTACCTGCCTGCCTCCCTCCTCCACTCCTCATCGAACGCTGCAGCCTCACCTGAGAACGGATGCAGTGTTTACCGCCTCAGGTAACAATCAGTTCTTCAGTAACATTTCAAAATAAAAGCTGAACTTCTTGAACTCTGAAACTGTTTTGACTGTTTCACACCTTTCTGCTCTTATTTTAATCATTAGAACGAAACACACATCACTTATTTGTCATTTTCACAACAGTCTCAGTTATTCAGACTGTTTATATCAAGAGAACAAACTTCTTGTGTTCTTACATGTCTGTCAATATAAACTGCTGCAGCACTGATCTCTTTCAGAACTGTGAGGGGAGACAGCCTGGATTCTAGAAATATCAGAATCACGATGGAGGGAAACTGAATTAGAAACAGGAAAATATGTGATTAATGGAAATAATTGTCATTATTTCAGTGTTCAGCTACAGCAGCCCTCATTCAGAGGTGGAAAATAAGGAATATTTTGTGTATATTTTTTAATACAAAGCTCAAAGTAATATCGGATATACGCTACCATTCAAAAGTTTGGGGTCACCCAGATAATTCCATGTTTTCATGAAAACTCCCACTTTTATCCATGTACTAACATAACTGCACAAGGGTTTTCTAATCATCAATGAGCCTTTCAACACCATTAGCTAACACAATGTAGCATTAGAACACAGGAGTGATGGTTGCTGGAAATGTTCCTCTGTACCCCTATGGAGATATTCCATTAAAAATCAGCCGTTTCCAGCTACAACAGTCATTTACCACATTAACTATGTCAAGACTGAATTTATCATTCATTTAATGTTATCGTCATTGAAAAAAACTGCTTTTCTTTGAAAAATAAGGACATTTCTAAGTGACCCCAAACTTTTGAATGGTAGTGCACGTTGCACACATTTATTAATATCTATGAAACGTCTGCGGTACATAAATAATTAACAAGAAGAGCTCATGATCAAACCAAACCAGAGTGATAAACACTGGTTCAAATCTGAGTTATAAACTGTATTAAACAGTTGTTTTATCAGAAACAACTGTTAAAAAGGTCAAATTGTGCAGATTCACTCGACGTGTGACTGCAGTAAAAACTTGGAGAAGAAGGGATGTAAATGTAAACACTGTCTGAGGTTCTCTCAGGGTTAAATTAGCGTTAAATTTACGTTCGCAGGTCAGCTGACCACAGCACTGACTCACTCTCATCGAGGTTGATGTAGTCTTGTCGTTCCTCGCGGTCTCCGGTGCGGCGGTTCCGTGAACGCTCCATGATGTGTGCTCGATCCCCGATGTGGTGTCCGATGGCGAGACGCTCAAGGCCGCTTTCGCTGTCCCTCATGGACTGTCGCGTCTCACGGATCTGCAGAAGGAAGGTTAGAGTCACTGGAAGCTTCAGTCTGGATGAAGGCTGAAATATTCACACTACACAATGTGTTCACTGGTGAGAACATCGGTCAACAATTCTACATTTCTGCTTTTAGTAGAGTAGATCCAATACCAGCAAGGATCTAGTGAGGAGAAAACAACCTGGATAAGAGCCATAACTAGTACTGCAACCAGTACTAACCCACTCTAACCAGCACTAACTACGTACCCCTCCAGGGCCCGTTCTCGTGGCGCTGGTTTGCTGGTAGACTTTGGGAGCTCCGATGTCTCCGGACGAGTAGGAGATCACTGTGGAGGAGGAGAACGTCTGGCAGTTTGGAGAACCAGACATTCTTTCCTACGAGGAGGAAAACAAGAGGCTCTGTTCAGACACAGCTTTCAGTCGTGACGGTAAATCATTTCTGTTGATTTGAACAATAACTCACAGAAGCGCTCACCATGTTTTCCATCATCTCTCCCATCATTCCAAACATGTCCATGAAGCCTCCACCCTGAAACATTCACAAGATCCTCGGATCAAACTTTAACTAGTGGAGTCTAAAACAAACTCAAACAATGCACTGAAACAGTTTTTGTTGGCAGAAGAACAACATAAGGAATCACAATCTTTAACCCTCTGAACCCTAAACAGCTTCTCAGTGTCTTTATCTCCATCTATTTTAACTCTCTGTGGTTCATGTTTCAATACAAAGTCCCACAGCTCTGTGGAACCAGAACATGAAGAAGGAGAGAGAACTCAGAAATGTCTTCTGTCAGTAGGATTCAGTTAGAATGACGGAAAAAAGTTTACTTTCTTGGATTATTTATTCAACAAAAATTAGTAAAATCCTGGAACCGACGTGTTTCCACAGATGTTAAAACTCTGGACCTAATGTTGTCTCTTCATACTGCAGGGTTAGATAATCTACTGTAGGGTTAAGGTTAGATAATCTACTGTAGGGTTAAGGTTAGGTTAGATAATCTACTGTACGGTTAAGGTTAGATCATCTACGGTAGAGTTAAGGTTAGGGTTAAGGTTAGATAATCTACTGTAGGGTTAAGGTTAGATAATCTACTGTAGGGTTAAGGTTAGGTTAGATAATCTACTGTACGGTTAAGGTTAGATCATCTACGGTAGAGTTAAGGTTAGGGTTAAGGTTAGATAATCTACTGTAGGGTTAAGGTTAGATCATCTACTGTAGGGCTAAGGGTAGGGTTAGAAAATCTACTGTAGGGTTAAGGTTAGATAATCTACTGTAGGCTTAAGGTTAGGGTTGGATAATCTGCTGTAGGGTTAAGGTAAGATAATCTAGTGTAGGGTTAAAGTTAGGGTTAGATAATCTACTGCAGCGGAGTCACTCTTGGAGAACCAGTTGTACTGACGAGGGAAGAATCATCAGCTTTTTATTGGATCTAATGCAAATGCTGTATTTCAGAGATAGATTTTTAAAGAAGACATGTCAAAAAAGAGCATTTATTGTCCAGTTTCTGTACGAAAAATTGTGTCATTTTGGTGACTTTTTAAAGTTTTGGGGTTCTAAGCATTAAAACGGTTTTTAAAAAAAGCCACTGATTCCCTACAAGGTGCTCACCTGTTCACACCTCATCTCCACAGATATGTGGTGGAATAGTTCGTGTGTTTTATGTAAACCTGATAGACTTTCCAACTCACAATTCCTATTTCTTTGATTATTGAAGCTGCTACTCACCATTCCCATCATGCCAAATGGAGCCAGTGGACCAGCCTAGAAAATAAACGTACATTTAAAACACCAAAACTTAAAAAAATACAACAAATAAATGTGCGGTAGTTGAACGCAGGATCGTACCTGTCTGCGAGGTGCACGATGTGGCTGCATCTGGGGGGCGAGAGGAAAAGGATCCATCCCGAAGGGTCCAAACAGACTCCTCATCTGCTGCCGGTGAGCTGCAAACGGATCCCTGCAGGAAATCACACGTTTTTATCAGTTTCTGTTGTGTATGCTTCATGTGAATTGACTGAGTGTGTCGGTGTGAAATATACTCACATAGGGGAGGGTAATCTGAAACATACAGGGAGGAAACCTGGTCAGCTTTATCATGTACGGGATATCTGACAGTATTTATGCACAGCAGCTTATTGTATTATGTGTGTATTAGTTATATACATTGGTTTTATTTGACTTTATATTCTTTTTATCTCGTGTTCTGTTTTCTTTAATTTTTTTTTGTGAATACAGCATTCCTGAGCTGCATGCGTTGAGTTTTGTGCAGGTTTTCTGCTAAAAATAAAGATTCAACTGCAAAAAAAAAACCCAGTTGTAAGTAAATATTTCAGCAATAGAAACCAATTCTGTGTTTAAATCAGCCGCACAACACTCCACATGGAGACTAGATGCACAGATCCGAATGAATCCAAATATAAAAACTATCCTGTTGTCTTTTGTCAGAGTTACACCAAACTGCTGTTTTCTTTTTTTATAAAAACTGATTTTATTTTATCTGCAGATGCACTCCTCCTCTACATAATCACCCCAGTCCTTCTAGAATGATTAATTATATCCATTCAAGTCGTTTGCAGACATTTGCAGTATTTTGTCAATATATAACCACAGAAAAACAACATTTTTTTTCCATGGTGCAGCATCAGATTACTCCTAAACCGGTAATGAAATGCAAATCAGAATATTTAACATTCTAAACTGAGGTTAATAAATAGTGAAACTGGTGTTTTTGTGTCTTTTTTTAACTACAAACAGTGATGACTTCAATAAAATGCTGTTCTTTCACACTAATAATGAGCCTGTGTGTGTGTTAGAGATGAAGACTCCCACTTTCCGAGGAATGTTAGTGAAAAAAAATCACAATTAATTAAATGATAATGTCATCTATGACCACACTGATTTACTATATATAAGCTAATATTAAACCTGCTGCTGACGGATGAACCAGATTGTGCTCTACACTGACAGCTTCTTTTTGTTATTGTCTGCCATCATGGAGGAGCTCAGTAGGCCACAGCTGGTTCCAGCTACCTGCCTCAAGGTAACGGAACCACCTGACTGGACCTGAAGCATCAGGTTTAAAAAGCACTGACAGGCGACACATGCTGTAAAAACTCACATCATGAAGGGGTCTTCGTCAACGTCATTCAAGAACCGAAACATGCTCGGTGGTTCCGCTCAGCTGGCTGATGCTAGCCAGCTAACAGCTAAGTAAACAGCCGATTCTTCACGGAGCCAACCGGATAAAAATCTAAACGGGCACAACGGGGCGCCTTCGACCGTCTTCTTCACCAGAACACCGAACCATAAACTAACGTTCAGCACCGTGGCGGACAGCTGAAAGTCTGAGCAGACCGCAGATTGCAGAAACCTGGAGCCAACATCAAGACGGAAGTCAGCTCTGTGACAAAGGGAAGCAGCGAGGCTAACGCGTTAGCATCGAGCTAACGGCTGTCACCGCACCGCTTTATGCAATATTAAATAAATAACGAGTTAGCAACGGGAGCTAACGGCTAACACTGCGCTGGTCGATTTAATAATAAATAAATAACAACTTAGCATCCGAGCCAATGACTGTCACCGTACCGCTTTAGTCAATACGAAATAAATAACAAGTTAGCATCAGCGCTAACGGCTAACACTACGCGGCTTTGTTCAATATTAAATCAATTACAAATTAGCATCCGAGCTAACAGCTAACACTGTACCACTTCATTTAATATTAAATAGCACGTTAGCATCGGAGCTAAAGGCTGACGCTGGCAGCGTGGTTTCTCAGAATGATGCAGCTACACGGACATGTATGAATGGAAATAAATATTTCTATGAAATTAATGCATATTTTATGACAAAATGACAAAACATTCCTGTTGAATAAACGAATAAATAAAGGAATAATCTCATGACTAAATAGCTAAAATAAGCAATAAATTAAGAAATATTCCTCTGAAATAAATTCTTATGAATGCAAACGAATACAAAAATATAACTAACAAATGTTCCTAATAAACAAACAAACAGAAATATATACATAAATGCAAATATTGAAAACTATATGGAGCAAATAAAGGCAAAGAGAGATAAAACGTGAGAGAATATAACATGGACACTTTAAATGATTAAAAAGAACCGAAAAGTGACAACATCAACAAAAACTATTACATTTAACTCATAAAAGTACATAGATAACTTATGCAATAACTGTTTCTTTGAAATTAATATTTTATGAAACAAGATAAATGATAAAACATTCCTGTTGAATAAATGAATAAATGAAGGAATAATCTCATGACTAAATAGCTAAATAAATAAACGAAATAAATTCTTAAATATACACTTGAATATAAAAATCGAATAAACATATATGAGTGTTTATTAATAAATAATTTATTCATATTTTAATAAATACTAAATTAATAAATATGTTATTATATTCAATAATAAATTATTATTATAAATATATATATAATGTGATTTAATATATATATATATATATATATATATATATGATTTATAATGTGATATAATTTCTAAATACTTATCAATGTCACTGTAAAATAAATATGTGCGGATGTGTATGTATACAGGGGTATATATATATATATATATGTGTGCGTGCGTGTGTGTGTGTGTGTGTGTGTGTGTGTGTGTGTGTGTGTGTGTGTGTGTGTGTGTGTGTGGCTTTTTACATGTATGTATTGGATGTATGTAGAATAATTTTTTGTTTTTGTTTTTTATCAGTCCGATGGCAAGCTTTTTGCATCGAAATTTCAGTCATGATGTGCACCAAGTATGTTCTAGTTGACAATAAAGTGGCTATTCTATTCTATTCTATTCTATTCTATTCTATTCTATTCTATTCTATTCTATTCTATTCTAGTCTAGTCTAGTCTAGTCTAGTCTATTCTAGTCTAGTCTATGTGTCTTGTGTCCAGCAGGCGGCGCTGTTTACATTCTGCAGCTGGGACTGAGGCTCGTCTGATCTGCGGCTGCGCACAAAGAATTGCGATACCCAAACCCGGATGTAACCAACGCCTAACCTGTCGGAGGAAGTACGGTGAGTAAAGTGACAAAAAAACTGTGTTAAACTACTAGTTATGCTTAGTCAACTGTGTGGGAATCATTTAACAGAGGTCAGTAATAAGCTAAAGCTTTTACTGCGGCGAGGCTGTGTTTGTTGGTTTGTAAATCCGAGTTGTGTTAAAGTTTAATTCAGTGCTGCTAACATCCCATCAGGATGTAATGAAGCTGCTTCTCACATGTTCGGTTGTTTTACTTTTATTAAATCGAACAGAAGTGGGTTTAATTAGTGGGAAAATTAACCTAGAACTAACATTTCCTCTCTCCATCAGTCTGAGTTAACTCCTTAAATAGCTCCTCTTTAAAGGCACAGGATAAACTGCTGCTTGTATGTTGGTCCTAACTTCATATTTCAGGTATTTGTGGTTAAAGTTACAGCAGGTTTCAGATTAGTTTATCCGGTAAAACAGTCAGAAAGAGCCTCTGAATGCCGCTAAGCTTCTCCTTTAGCAGCTCCGGTATGAAGACAATGCGGAAGTGATTGTCTGTCATTAATATTTTTCTGTTCGCACATGTAGAAACAAGCCTCATAGAGAGAAAACGTTTCTTATTCCTGCCTCATCTGAACCCTGAAACACCACAAAGCTAAACTGATGCTGAAGCGCATTAAAGCTGAAAAAACATCAAGTTTAGAAGAACTATCCAGAAACTTTTTTATCTGAGAATCTAAACAGCTGTCAGGTCTGAGTTGATCTGTTCTTTGGTTTGTCTGAAGCCTTTAATGCAAGGGTGTCAAACATGCGACCAGCGGGCCAAAACCGGCCCTCCAGAGGGTCCAATTGGGCCCACTTTGTAAAGTGTCAAAATTAAAGAGAAGACATTAACTGCAGGTTGTAAATTTGTAAAACTATAAATTTCAAATAATGTCTAGACCATGACAAGTTGTTTTGATCTTAAAGTGAAATACTATATTGTTCTTTTGTCATTTTTGTAATATTTTGTCTTGTTTTTGTTGCTTTTTGTCCTTTTTGTCAGACTTTTGTCGTTTGTCTCATGTTTTTGTCGTTTTGTTTCTCATCCAAACCTGTTAGTCTGTTTTTGAGTAATGTTGCTAACAGACAGACAGACAGACAGACAAACGTGTGCTGATCGTCACATAACTCTGCTGAGGCTCCGTCTTCTTGCCGGGCTAATTAATTACTTTCTATGACTGCCTCATACAAAATGTTTGTGTTAAATTATTGATTAGTTATCAAACTATTTCATTATTTTTTTTTTTATTTATTTACTTTTCAAGAAAAAAGTCCAATTTTTGCTTCTTCAGTGTCAGAATTTATTGCTTTCTTACTGAGTTTTTACTGACGGACAAAAATTACAAGATTTGAAGGTGTCAAGTGTAAACTTTTCTTTTTTACATTTCATATAATCTGAACAAATAATGGATTAATCAAAATAATAATCTGCAGATGATCATTTAAAACAGTGTTTGTCCAGACATCCTTGAGCGTCTTGATGCTGCTGTGTTTCTGACTGATTGTGTGTTTTTGTGATGTTTCCTTCTTTGTGCGTCTCCAGATGCAGACTATAAAGTGTGTGGTGGTCGGAGACGGAGCTGTAGGTAAAACCTGCCTGCTGATCTCCTACACAACCAACAAGTTCCCCTCAGAATACGTCCCGACGGTGAGAAGCCGTGATGAAAGTCTGTCAGTAAAAAGCTCTCTGGTGGTTTTAAACGTTAGCGTGTGTTTTTCAGGTGTTTGATAACTATGCAGTGACAGTGATGATCGGAGGAGAGCCGTATACGCTCGGCCTGTTTGACACAGCAGGTAAAACTCTTCAAACGTCTCTTTTCCTTCTGGTTTGTGCCACTGAGTCGCTAACAGAAAACCTCGCTTGTGTTTTCAGGTCAGGAGGATTATGACAGACTGCGACCGCTCAGTTACCCTCAAACTGACGTCTTCCTCGTTTGTTTTTCTGTCGTCTCTCCATCTTCATTTGAAAACGTCAAGGAAAAGGTCAGTTTCTACATATTTTATCGACTGATGGGGAGCTAAGATCAGAACTTTTGAAGTTGTTAGACATTTACAGCCATTCAAACACCCAAGATGGTCAACTTACTCTCACTGGACGCATGAAAACAGACATCTGACAAGCTGGAAGGAGACAACGTTTGTCTTTTGTACTGAAAAATGATGATTAATTTGTGTCAGATATGTTTGATAATGGAGCAGATACACTGTTTGGGATCGAAATTTGCTCTGTAATAGTTATAGTTGCTCTACATTAGTTAAAGTTGCTCTATATTAATTGAAGTTGCTCTATATTAGTTAACGTTGCTCTATATTAATTGAAGTTGCTCTATATTAGTTAAAGTTGCTCTGTGTTATTTAAAATTGCTCAGAAATTAGTTAAAATTGCTCTAAATGAATTGAAGTTGCTCAAAAATGAGTTAATGTTGCTCTATATTAGTTAAAGTTGCTCTAAATCTCTTGTTAAGACGCACCTTTTCTCCCTGGCTTTTTAATCATCAGATGTGCTGAATATGCTATTTTATTTGCATAGTATAATTTATGTTTTTATTTTATTTTTATGACTTTGCTAATTTTAAAGTATGTGTCATCTTTTAGTGTATTTTATTGTTGTGAAGCACTTTGGGCTTTTTTAGTTGTAAATGTGCTATATAAATAAAGTTGACATTGACATTGACATAAATGAGCTAAAATTACTCTATATTAGTTAAAGTTGCTCTATATTAGTCAAAGTTGCTCTATATTAGTCAAAGTTGCTCTAAAAGAGTTAAAGTTGCTTTATATTAGTTAAAGTTGCTCTATAATAGTTAAAGTTGCTCTAAAAGAGTTAAAGTTGCTCTAAAAGAGTTAAAGTTGCTCTAAAAGAGTTAAAGTTGCTCTACGTTTCCAGCTAGAATAGTCATTTACCACATTAACAATATCTAGACTGGATTTATCATTCATTTAATGTTAACTTCATTGAGAAAAAATGATTTTCTTTCAAAAATAAGGACATTTCTAAGTGACCTCAAACTTTTGAACGGTGGTAAAAATGTGATGTTCATCTTCAAATTGAGAATTATTACAACTGTGTGCAGAAATGAATGAATTGAAATGTGTGATGGACAACAAGCAGGAGAGTTTTTCCTGTAACCTGTGGTGTCTGTCTGGTCAGTGGGTTCCAGAGATCTCCCACCACTGTCCCAGCACACCTTTCCTGCTGGTGGGAACTCAGATGGACCTGAGAGACGACAGCAACACGGTGGAGAAACTGGCCAAGAACAAGCAGAGACCTCTGCAGCAGGAGAGCGGAGACAAACTGGCCCGGGAGCTGAAGGCGGTGAAATACGTCGAGTGTTCTGCTCTCACACAGGTACACAAACACTTTTACTGAGATTTAAAACGCTTCAGGTCGACCTCTCAACATGCTGCAGCTCCGTGGAACCAGAACAACACAAAGGAGGAGCGAGAACTCAGAAATAAACAAGAAACCAGAGATTTATTTAAACATTTATGTTAAAGTAATATGGGGTTAAAATGTTGCATTTTGCTTCATCTCCTCCAAACCAAAAGATTTATGTCTACAAAAAGTGGAGTAAAAAATCAAAAGTATGTTCATATTAAAAAGTATATTAGTTCTATTTGTGGAACAATTTAAACTCTGCTTGGATCAGATGATCTGCTGAGAGTTTAGTTGATCTACAACTTGTCAAAGCTGCTCAGTTATCAATGAAAACAACTTTCTTTTCATTTCTGCGACCAAATATTTCATATTAAAGTACTCTACAGGATTAGCTTTGTGTTATTCTGATCTGCAGCTACACGTGGTTCAGAAAAAAACAAAATTCACTACTGTATTATCAGTTTTTTATATTCTACATTGAAATATTAAATACTGATTTAAATAATAAAGGTTAAATAGATTTTTTCTCTCATTAAATCTGTTTGAACAACAATATCTGGAGAACTATTCAAGATAAAAACCTGAAATTTACAGTTTTTTCTCATCATGTCACTGATTCAGAATCTGAAATATTGAGTATATTATTAAGTATAAAAGGTTCAGTTTGCTCCTCCAGCCTAGAAAATGGGTCTTAAAATCAAAAACATGTCCACATTTTTACAATTATATCAATGTATTTGTGTGTTTTAACTCCAGAACTCTGCTTGAATCAGTTATTTACCAATATTTTAGGTTCTGTGGTTCAACTTGTTCAATCATTTGACACTAAATCTTCTTTAATGACCCAGTATTTCATATTAAAGTATTCTACGTGATTAGTTTTGTATTATTATGACCTTCAGCTAAGTATGGTTCAGAAAATATCACTTCTGATTATCAGCTTTTTATGTTAGAGCTCAAAGATGGAACTTTTCATAATGGATTCAGTGTTTTTTTTCTTAATTCAACTCAGTCATAATCAGAGATTATTTGATCTACTGTCCAATATTATAGATTCTGAATCAATGACATGATGAGAAGTAAGAGAGAAAATTTCATGTTTTTATCTTTAATAGTCCCTCAGATGTTGTTGTTCAGACTCTAATTTCAGTGAAATAACAAAACTATTAAATAAATTAAATTGTCTAGATATCTTTATAAATATCTATATTTTATGATACAAATCAGAGATAAAATTATATTTCTTGTCCTTAGTGACTTGAAACTTTGTAAAATTACTCAAGAAGTGTCTAAAATGACACTAAAATTGTAAATAAAAGGACACTAAGTTCGCCTTAAATGACTCAAAACTCATCCACAAGGACTCAACACAAAATCTGTTTTTTCATATTGCATCTCAGCCATAATCAGAGAATACTGATCTACTGTCCAGTATTACAGATTCTGAATCAGTGACATGATGAGAAATAACAGAGAAAATTTCATGTTTTTATCTCCAACAGTTCCTCAGATGTTGTTCAAACAGATTAAATGTGAGAAAAAACCTCTCGGGGAACTTTATAAATATCCGTAGTTTGAGATTAAAGATTTTAATAGAACATGTTTGCTAATCAGCAGCTTCTTCTTCTTCTCTTTGTTCTCCAGCGAGGACTGAAGAACGTGTTCGACGAGGCCATCCTGGCAGCCCTGGAGCCTCCGGAGATCAAACCCAAGAAGAAATGCGTTCTGCTATAGAACCCCGTCGGCCTCGGGTGGTTCTGATCCGTTTGCAGAGAAAAGGACAAACCAAAGGGGAGGTTCACTGAGATGTTCTGATGGTGCCTTCAGGCTGCGCAAATACAGTCGGTATGTTCTCAAGCTTTTAGCCTGCAGTGTTCTGTTTAAGTTCTGGTGGGGCCGGACCCCCCTGCCTGTCACGGTTCTTCCATTTTTTTATAAGAATCTTCCTCTGTAAATTCTCCTGCTGTGTTTTTACTCTTCATGTCAGTGGTTCTTTGGACCTTCAGATCGATAATGAAGCTCAAGAGATTAAAACCAAACGGCCACTTTCTGCGCCGAGGCCCAGTTTCACCACTAGAGCTGGATCAGAACTTCTCTTTTACTCTTTTATGTGTATATTGTAAGAATTCTGTCGTGCTGTTTTGGGAAATATTAGAATTTTTTAAGGTTTTTATTTTTCACTTTGAAACTTGAGATTTTTTTTATTGCTGGACTTCCAACTCTCAGCGATGGATGATAGAACAGATCAAGGTGTAATATTTTAATAGAGACGATGAACTTTTCTAGGAAATTTCTGGGTGTTTGTAATCACAGGATGTTTTTAATAAAATGGTTTAACTGAAATGGAACACAGCCTGTTGATTTGTGTGTTTGAGGGGAAAAAACTTTGAAGTTTGCAGATCTCAACTATTTGATAAATCCCAACTATTATGATAATCGATTAATCACTTGGAGTATTTCTTTAAATCAAAAACTGTCTAAATGCTGTGATTTCAGCTTCTTCAATATAAATATTTTCTGGTTTCTTTTCTCTGACAGTAAACTGAAGGTCTTTGGACTAAACAAGACATTTGAGGAAAAACTGATCCACATTTTTTTTAATAAAAGTTATTGATGATCAGAAATCACGGCAGCATAGAATGTGTCCATTTAGTATCTACACTGCCTGTTTAGAAAAAAGTCCCCACTTGGATATAAATAAGCAAATAGTTAAGATCCTTCCATTGGATAATTACTGCAGTGATGAAACAACTTATTTAACCCTAGCTGATGCAGTGAGGAGCTTCTCATTTCTTAAATGTTGGAAGACATATCCTGTGGTCATGGAAAGGATGTTAATCTGTCTCAGAAGGGTCAAATTATTGACCTGCATCAAGCAAAGAAAACAACTAAGGAGATGAAACTACTAAAATCTGGTTAAGAACCGTCCAATGCATTATTAAAACCTGAAGGATAGTGGAGAACCATCACCTTCCAGGAACAAACTCTTAGATGATCATAGGAAATCAACAGTAGAACTCACATCTATGTTTAATAGTCAAAGTAAGAACATTTCCACATGAAGGGAACTCAAAGGATTGGGACTAAACAGCTGTAGCTCTAAGAAAACCACTGATCAGTGAGACTAATCAGAAAAAAAGGCTTCAGTTTGTTATGTAGCATAAAGATTGGACTCTGGATCAATGGAAGAAGGTCATGTGGTCTGATGAGTCCAGATTTACCCTGTTCCAGAGTGATGGGGGCATCAGGGTAAGAAGAGAGGTGGATGAAGTGATGCCCTCATCATGTCTAGTAACTACCAGCCTGTGGGGGTTAGAGTTATGATCTGGGGTTGGTCAGGTTCAGCAACGTTATGTTCCCAAAGAATGAGGTCAGCTGATACCTGAAGATACTGAATGACCAGGTCTTTCCATCAGTGGAGTTTTTCTTCCCTGATGACATGGACATGGTCCAAGACGATGATGCCAGGATTCATGGGTTCACATTGAGAATGAGTGGATCAGGGAGCATGAGATGGATTGTCCTCCACAGAGTCCAGACCTCAGCCTCACTGAGAATCTTTGGGATGTTCTGGAGAAGACTTTGTCCAACTCTCCATCATCAGTATAAGATCCTGGTGGAAAATTAATCCAACTCTGGACAGAAATAAATGCTGTGACTTTGCAGAAGATTATTGAAACGATGTCATGGTGAATGAGTGCTGTACTCAAAGCTAAAGGTGGTCCAATGAAATATTACAGTGTGTGACTTTTTTTTTGAATGGGCAGTGTACCTATGTACCCACAAACAAATTGACCTTGCGCTGACATGTGTTAAGCATGTGTACATTATGTACGGATACCGAATCACGTGACCTAAATATGTAGCGGACGGCGGGAATTGATGGGACTCAGAAACACCCCCACAATTTAATCAGTTGTTCCTTGTATCATTTCTGATGGATAAGTCCTGATAAGTCCTCAGTGGTGGATTTGTAGTAGGATCACAATCATGTGATCATCAGCAGGCAGCTGATGTAGTGTTCACTTGCTACTCCATCAAGGAACAGCGGAATTATGTGACAATAACATTGGTTTGTCTGTCAGCAACATTTCTCAAAAACAGACAACGGATTTGGATGAAATTTTCAGGGAAGATCAGAAATGACACAAGGACCAAGTGATTAGATTTTGGCAGTGATGCAGCTTATAGTCTGGATCCACGGATTTGTTAAAGATTTCTGTATCACTGGGAGATAGCAGCACGGCATCACTGTAACCATGACAACAAGTGAACATTACATCAGCTGCCTGCTGATGATCACATGACTGTGATCCTACTACAAATCCACCACTGAGGATTTATCAGGACTTATCCATCAGAAATGATCCAAGGAACAACTGATTAAATTGTGGGGGTGTTTCTGAGTCCCATCAATTCCTGCCGCCTGCTACATATTTAGGTCACGTGATTCGGTATCCGTACATAACATACACATGCAGAACACACGCCTGTGCTCAGCGCAAGGTCATTGTGTTTGTGGATACATCTATATTAAATTCTGTGTTGCCGGGACTTCTGCCACAAATTTTTTTTAAGATTTCAGCTGTCAGAAATGAAATGACTGAGCAGCCTTGGCATAGTACTGCGCTCTCTGAGTGCTTTTCTTGTTGTCATGGTTACAGTGACATCGTGCTGCTATCTTGCAATGATGCAGAAATCTTTAACAAATCCGTGGATCCAGACTGTAAGCTGCATCACTGCCAGAATCTAATCACTTGGTCCTTGGGTCATTTCTGAGCTTCCCTGAAAATTTCATGCAAATCTGTTGGTCTGTTTTTGAGTAATGTTGTTAACAGACAGACAAACCAACATCGATCGTCAAATAACTCAAGTAAATATTAGACAGTAAGACACTCAGAGGAACAGGTTTGATGGAACTACTGAGTTTATTAAGGTTTGGACCTACAAGCTGCTCAGAACCACAGTTTGATGATGTCAGTAAAGTTATTCTCCAAATAAATAAACCAGAAACAACACGAGGCTGTTCAGAGCTAGTTTAGGATCAAAGCTGCTGCAGTAGGTTAGTTCTGGTTAAGTTCAGCTTCGAAGCTTCTGTCAGTTCAGTGAGTCAATAACTGATGTTTGATCCGGTTCTGAATCTGAATCGGGTTAAAGACGGGTCGTGTTTGTTCTCTGAGTTCTGCAGCTTCTACAGCAGAACATTTTAAACCAAACTGCAGATTAAAGTAAAACTGTAGAAATCATTTGGTGTCTGATCCGGGTTCTGTTCCGTCAGTCTGCTGCTCGGTTCTGGTTCTGCTTGGTGCGTCTCACACTCTGCAGGTGTGAATGGTGACCGTGTTCTTGCACTGCTGGCAGCGGACCGAGCAGCACCAGGAGAACTTGCAGGAGCAGCGCTGCACCACCTCGGCCCGACCCGCCCGGTACCCGGGTCCACAGCACACCAGCTCACAGCCGTCCGGAGCGAGTCGGGACGTTCCTGCAGAATTCAGAGGAAGAAACACGTCAGCACGAGTTCAGAATCAGACGATCTGAGCGGCTGCCGGACTCACCGTTACACCTCCGACCCGCCGTCCCAGGAATCCCGTTGTCCGGGTCCAGGTGGCAGAAGTCCGGGGAGGGAGCCAGGTACAGCAGGTCTCTGGCAGCCGGAGGCTTCACCTGCGGGTCCCGAGGAAGCAGCGCCGTTCTGGATCCAATCCGGGTCAGACGGACCTGAGGAGACGTTAGAGCAGGGGCCGTCAAACATGCGGTCCGCGGGCCAAAACCGGCTCCCTAAAGGGTCCAATCCGGCCCAACTTTGTAAAGCGTAAAAATTCCAGAGAAGACATTAACTGCAGATTGTAAATTCGTAAAACTATAAATTGAAAATAATTTGTAGACCATGACAAGTTGTTTTGATCATAAAGTAAAATACTAGATTGTTCATTGTTGTTTTGTGTCTCATTTTTGTCGTTTTGTGTCGTTTTTCTCGTTTTGTGTCTCGTTTTTCTCATTTTGTGTCAATTTTTTGTCGCTTTCTGACTGGCTTTTGTAATTTTGTGTCGTTTTTCAGTTTTGTATCTCATTTTTCTCATTTTGTGTCTCCTTTTTGTCGTTCTGTGTCCCGTTTTTGTTTTGTGTCTCAATTTTGTCATTTTGTGTCTCATTTTTGTCGATTTCTGACTCGCTTTTGTAATTTTGTCTTGTTTTTCTCGTTTTGTGTCTCGTTTTTCTCATTTTGTGTCTTGTTTTTGTCATTATCTGTCTCATTTTTGTAATATTTTGTCTTGTTTTTGTTGTTTTTAGTCTGACTTTGGTCATTCATCTCATGTTTTTTGTCGTTTTGTTTCTCGCTTTTTGTCGTTTTTTTCCTTTCTGCCTTGCTTGTATTTTTTGTCTTATTTTTGTCTCATTTTGTGTTTTGCTTTATTCATTGTTTTGTGTATCACTTGTGTCATTTTGTGTTTTTTTGTCTCGCTTGTGTTGTCTATTTTTTTGTCATTTTATTTCTCGCTTTTGTCATTTTTTGTCTCATTTTTGTCATTTGTCCATTTTTTGTCACTTTGTAACTTTTTGTCTTTTTTTGTTTCGTTCCGTGTCATTTGTCTCATTTTTTGCCATTTTGTGTCTTGTTTTTGTAATATCTGGTCTTGTTTTTGTTGTTTTTTGTCTTTTTTGTCTGACTTTTGTCATTTTGATCATAAAGTAAAATACTACATCGTTCAGTTCCAGATGACTAAAAGGTTTTGTGTCTTTGTAGACATTCTGTGATCTGTAGGTTTTAAAGTGTAAATGCTGAACTGAGGCATAATGTTACTGAAATTGAATTTGTTTTTAAGAAATTTCAAGTTGTTCATAATGTTTTGTAAAAAGATAATTCTTTAAATGTGAACATTTTCAGAATTGTACTTCTTTGGTGTTGTGGTTATTTATAGGTTATCATGCTGCGATTTCACTGGTCCGGCCCCTGAACTCAGATGAGTTTCACACCCCCGGTTTAGAGGCAGGATTAGGACTGTGGTGTTTCTGGTGAAGGTTCTGCTTCAGAACTGAAAAAGCCTCTCAGATCCGAACATCTTCAAGAATGTAAAAAGGAAACCTGATGGCTGAGAATCTACAGACATTCTGGTTCTGATCCAGACAGAAGTCCGGTTCTAGTACCTCTGTGGCTCCATCAAAACGTTCCTTCAGCACGACGCCAACTCGCCTGAATGGAGGCATCACCTTCCAGCAGGTTCTGAGCTCACAGGATCCAGAGACGCCATGACATTTACACTCCACCTGCATGTTGTGGAGGATGGCCTGGAGACGAGAGGACCAGAACCATCAGACCGGGTCACAGAACACAGCTGATGAGTGTTAGAGAACATGTCCGACCTTTCGTCCGGCCTCGTTGTTGTGCAGGTTCATCAGTGGCCGTCCAGCCGACAGTCCTTTGGCCCGCTCCGGTTCGTCCACAAAGGTCTGGGAGAAGGCGACGCCGTAGGACAGATTATCACTGCAGCCGGACCACTGGAACCCTGCAGAGACGCAGCAGAACACTAAGGAACCGGCTCTATCGGCCTGAATGTGGAGGCAGATCCACACCTGGTTCTGGTTCTCACCCTCGGGGCTCACCCCTCGGACCTTCCTGTCACAGCCACACCTCTCTAGCTCTCCGCGGGTGCAGGCCCGGGTCACGGCCACCGCCACCGCCGCCGAAGACAGAGCGTGGACGAAGGCCGCCTCACGAGTTCCTGAAACCAGCAGACAGAACTGAGAGTTGGAACTGGGCTCGGTCGGACCAGGAGGTTCTGCCGCAGCGTTACCTTGATTCATGACTCGGCCGAACACGTTGATCCCTCGAGGCGTCGTGGAACAGTTCCAGCGGCGGTTCCTGAACTGGTGCTGGCACTGGACAGACAGAAGGAAAGAAAGAAAGAATTAGATGTGATCAGACTGGAGATAAACACTCAGAATAGAAACGGAACAAACTGTTAGAACGGCCACTAATACTGCTACTAGTACTACTACTACTAGTGCTACTACTGCTACTACTACTACTACTAGATAAACACTCAGAATAGAAACAGAACAAACTGTTAGAACGGCCATTAATACTACTACTACTACTACTAGATATACACTCAGAATATAAATAGAACAAACAGAACGGCCACTACTACCACTACTAGTACTACTACTACTAGTGCTACTACTGCTACTACTACTACTACTAGATAAACACTCAGAATAAAAACAGAACAAACTGTTAGAACGGCCATTAATACTACTACTAGTTCTACTACTACTAGTGCTACTACTACTAGATAAACACTCAGAATATAAACAGAACAAACTGTTAGAACGGCAGTCTGACGCCAACATTTCTGAAAAATTAAAGAAATACTACTAGTAATACTACTAGCACTAAAACTACTACTAATACTACTAGTACTACTTTTAATACTACAAGTCATAAAACTCTTTCTACTACTACTACTATTAATGCTACTAATGCTACTGCTACTACTAATACTACTATTGCTACTAATACTACTACTACTAATAATAATACTGCTACTACTTCTACTACTACTGATACTACTACTAATACTAGTACTACTGTTAAGTCTATGAGTATTGAAACTACTACTAATGCTACTAATGCTACTATTACTACTACTACTACTACTACTACTACTACTACAACTATAAAACCCCACAGCTGTGGTTTTTAGATTTTACAGGTTAGAATTGAACTTAAACAGTGAATGACTGCAGAACTGATGAGACAAAGTAGTAAAAATGTCCTTTTAGGGCAACGATGTAAAGTTTCTAATCATATTCTGAGCTGCTGAAATCAGACCTCTGCTCTGACTGACAGGTTTCCTATGATGCCCTCTGCTCTGACTGACAGGTTTCCTATGATGCCCTCTGCTCTGACTGACAGGCTTCCCATGATGCCCTCTGCTCTGACTGACAGGCTTCCCATGATGCTCTCTGCCCTGACTTACAGGCTTCCGCCCTCTCTTCTGACTGACAGGCTTCCCATGATGCTCTCTGCCCTGACTTACAGGCTTCCGCCCTCTCTTCTGACTGACAGGTTTCCCATGATGCCCTCTGCTCTGACTGACACATTTCCCATGATGCCCTCTGCTCTGACTGACACATTTCCCATGATGCCCTCTGCTCTGACTGACACATTTCCCATGATGCTCTCTGCTCCTACCTCCTCGATGACCATCTCGGCCGCCTTCCGTACGGACTCCATCACCTCCCCTCGAGCCCTGCACACCCCCACCTGCCCCGCAGTCAGACCCCGGAGCCGGGCGCAGGGGCCAGAACCGGACACGGGCCTGGACCGGGGAAGCCTCGCCAGGGAGCTGCAACAGAACCAGAACCACAGAGTCAGAACCACCTGGTCCGAACCATTGGACCAGACAGAGGTGAAGGGGCAACAAGTGTCAGATTTCAGTGAGGTGGAGTCGAGTTAGAAAAGGTCAGCAGCAGCAGCAGACAAAGAGCTGAGATTTAGAGACGTGTCAGCGTCTGTAAAAGTTACAGCCGGACAAACAAACTCCTCCCAGAACTCACAGCCAGTTGGTTGCCATGGAGCAGTGGGTTGCCCATAGCAACAGGAGGAGGAGTGGTGCCGAGAGATTGACGGCGGAGACAGTTGGCATCAGACTGTCTGTCCGTCCGTCCGTCAGGCTGATCTGTGGACAGCAGGAGGAGGTCTGTCCGTCTGCAGGTCTACTGTGGTTCTGTTCAGTCTGGGGATGATCCCCACATATCTGTTAGAACATAGAACACAGAACCGTGGAGAACCGATCACATATCTGTTAGAACACAGAACCATGGAGAACCAATCGCACATTTGTTAGAACACAGAACCATGGAGAACCAATCACAGATCAGTTAGAACACAGATCCATGGAGAACCAATCACCACACATCTGTTAGAACGCAGAACCGATTCCCACATATCTGTTAGATTACAGAACCATGGTGAACCAATCACATATCTGTTAGAACACAGAACCATGGAGAACTGATCCAAACATATCTGTTACAGCACATAGAACACAGAACCACGAAGAACTGATCGGAAATCTGTTAGAACACAGAACCATGGAGAACCAATCACATATCTACTAGAACACAGAACCATGGAGAACCAAGCCAAACCCATCTATTAAAACACAGAACCATGGAGAACTGATCCAAACATATCTATTAGAATAGAACATAGAACCATGGAAAACCAATCCAAACATATCTGTTAGAACACACAGAACACAGAACCATGGAGAACCGATCCAAACATACTTGTTAGAACAACACACAGAACAAGAACCATGGAGAACTGATCCAAAAATATCTGTTAGAGCAACACACACAGCACAGAACATCGGAGAACCAATCACATATCTGTTAGAACACACAGAACCGTGGAGGACTGATCACATATCTGTTAGAACACACAGAACACAGAACCATGGAGGACTGATCCAAACATCTGTCAAAGCAACACACAGAACCATGGAGAACCGATCCAGTTTTACAAGTTTTGAGAACATTTAGACGGAGCATATATTTTGTCCTTCAACCAGACCCATAATACTTCTACAGAAAGATCTCTGGTTCTGCAACCACCACCCTGAGGAACCAATTTGATCAGCATATAGTTTTTCTTTCTGTGGTTCTTTAAAGGTTCTACATGTTTGTTCCGGTTCTTTGGTTTGGTTTCAGGTAACAGCTGAACATTATTTTATTCTGGATGAATCATTTGGTTGATTACATGTCAGAAAATACAGAAATGTTCTTCAGAGTTTCACAAATCCCAAACTGGCATCTTAGAACATGTTGTTCTGTCTGAGCAACAGTCCAGAACCTAAAATATTACGTGTGTTCTAATGGAAGAAACCTTGAAATGCTTAAAAATTACTTCTCAAGTTCTACTATCAAAGTAGAACCATATGGATGGTTCCTTAGAGAACATATTCTTGCTAAAGTGTCATTTATGATGTCTAGGGAACCATTTGAATGTGATTCTTTGAGGCATCATTGGGGTTCTCTAAAGAACCTGTTGCAGGAAATGTTCTTTGTGGGCTCAAAATGGTTCTTCCATGGCATCACGGTGAAGAACCTTTAATATTTCAGAGGAATGTTGGTTCTTACCAGTTCATGCTTCTCTGTCAGCTGCTGGTTCTTTGTTCTCTCACTGAGTGGATCAAATGTTCAAAACATTAATTAGAAAACTTGTTCATCAGGTTGTTCTCGTGTTCTGTCAGCAGGAACATACTTACGGTTTGGTTCTACAAACTGCAAGAAAAACTCCTTCATACACAAAAATGAGTCCATACGGGATAACAGGTTCTACCACAAACGACCCAGAAGTTCAGATCCAACAGAACCAACAGGAACCAGGTCTAGAGACGGCAGCATCATGAGGCAGTTCTGTTCTGAGAAACAAACCAGAGGAGAATAACGGGAGCAGAGAGGGAGGGACGGTTATAAAGGAGGCAGGGGGAGGAAGGAGGAGATGGAAGGAGGGGTAGGGAGGAGGAGGCCAGAGGAGGAAGAGGAGGAAGGGGAAGGAAGGGGGAGGAGGAGGAGGAAGAAGGAGGAGGAAGGATGAGGAAGGGGAGGCAAGGGGAGGAAGGAGGCAGGAGGGCGAAGGGTGATGACAGAGGAGGAAGAGGCAGGGAGAGGAAAGAGGAGGCAGGGAAGGAAGGAGGAGGCAGGGGAGGATTAAGGAGGATTAAGGAGGAGGTATGGGGAGAAAGGAGGAGGAAATAGAGGAAGAAGGAGGAAGGAGGAGGAAGCAGGAGGAGAAGGAAGGAGGAGGCAAAGAGAGGAAGGAGGAGGAGGAAGGACGAGAAATGCTGACGGAACTACTTCAGGTTCTGCTTTAACAGTTTGACTTCAGTTATGTTTGTGAGGCTGACAGCAGAACCTGGACTTGGTTCTGATCCAGATGTTAGGTGTTCTGGTTCTGACCCAGGTGTTCTGGTTCTGACCCAGGTGTTCTGGTTCTGACCCAGGTGTTCTGGTTCTCCTGCAGCTTTCATAGATCCTCCAGCGTAGATGAATCAGTGAGGCTTCTTCTGGTTCCTCCTCTATTCTCACTACTGTTTAATTTTCCCAAACGTTGTGCTGGTTTTTACGAGTGGCCTTCCTCCGGCCCGGTTCCCCCCCGCTGCCCTCCTCCGGCCCGGTTCCCCCCGCTGCCCTCGGTTCTCCCTCCGTCCTCCTCATTGTCTTGAAGAACGGGTGACATTTAGACAAGGGGAGGAAAACACAGTGCCGACAAATATTGGAACTAAGGCCAATAAATCAGGAGATGGAGGAGGAGGCTCCAGTCCAGCAGGAGAACCACAGTCTGGACCAGAGTCTGGACCAGAATCTGGACCCACTTCATGGATCTGATGTTTAATATTTTACTGTGAACAGGTTCTGATTAGTTCCTCTTTCTTCTTCCGTTCTGAATCACACTTTAGTGACATTTATTCCACGTTTGCTGCTGAATTGTTTCACCATCTCAACCTGAATATTTATACGTTCTTTAAAGGTTCTGTATCAGGAACCGTGACTGGACTTAATCCACATTTTACATGTTTTGTGTAGATTCTGGTTCTGACTGTGTTCTGGTTCTGGTCTCTGAGTGTCTAATGACCCAGATGGCGTCAGGGTCGTGTTTCTGATTTCATAAATTTGCGTGTTTGGACCTCATGAAGCAGGTTCTGGTGGAACCTGTTCTGACCGGATTCAGTCTCCGTCCAGAACCTGCTGTCGTCCACCTGAACCCAGTGACACCGGTTCTGTTCTCCTGTTTGAGTCGTCATGCCGTCTTCCTCCTTTGTGTCCAGTTCCTCAGAGTGACGTCTTCCGCCGTCTCCCACGGCGACGCCATGGTGACGAGCAGCACTGTCATGTCCGGCGCCTCAGCTCGTCCTCGTAAATAATCGTCTTTATCTGCGGCCGCAGCGCTGCGACTGTCGCCAGGCTGCAGCCACTTGTTAAAGCTTCAGCCTGACATGTTTTAGTGGGAGAGACTTGATGAGGACGGTTCTGGTTCTGGTTCTGGTGGACGTCATCGACACGTTCCCATCAGAACCTCATTAGGAGCTGCAGAGGTTCCACCTTCAGCCTGGAGGCCTTGTGCCATCAGAACCATGCGAGGCAGAAACATGACGCCGTGCACGAGGCTCAGCCAACAAAGAGCTGCACTGCTGTGCACGAATGTGTGCATGAATATTATGGGATGGCAGCGCTGGTGTTGTCAGGCAGGGAAGGAGGGGGAGGGGGCAGAGGGCCGACCCAGGAGTGTTATGGAGATATGGAGGAGGGGGGGCAGTGCACGTGAGCTCCGTGCACGCTCCTACATGCATGTGTGAGGGCAGTGAAGCAACAGTAAGAGACAGCAGAGAGAACGCCATCTGCATGTAGAGAACAGGAACACTGCAGCCGGTCTGCCCGGACAGAACAGCACGGTTCCTCGTCAGGAACCACAGGACTGCTCTATGTTCTAAAATGCTGTTCTACCCGGAGAACACAAAGAACCACAGCTTTAATACAGAAGAGGCTTCCTCATCAGGAACCACAGGACTGCTCCATGTTCCATGTTCTCAAACACTGTTCTACCCTGAGAACACATAGAACCATAGCTTTAATACATCATCTGATTCACTGTTTTCAGCTTCCATCTTGGTTTTTCTGGCCTTTAGGTTCCATCTCAGATCATCAGGGTTCTTCTGTTCCGCCGTCTCTAATCTAACTGTTATCGTTGACTATCAATATTTAAAATTTTAAATTCAAATATCAAATAAATAAATACTCTCGTAACTACTTTTATCAAATACTAATGCAATGTTATTAAAAACTCCTCGTCGTTCCAGTTCTATCAGGTTTGTTCTTTCATTAAATCTGAGTCTGACAAAGAACATCTGAGGAACCATTAAAGATAAAAACCTGAACATTTCTGTTATTTCTCATCATTTATCAAGAATCTGTAATATTGGACAGGAGATCAATAATCTCTGATTCTGAGGTGAAATTAATCAAACGTCCATCTTTGACCTCATTACCAGAAGAACTGGACAATGCAGAACTCAGAATAGAGAATGCAGAACACAGAACATCACAAACTTGAAACACAGAACATAGCGATCAGAACATAGAACAGTTCATAATGATGCAAAAGACATGTTACTGCAGCCGCAGAACACAGAACTTAGAACAAGGAACACAGCATATTGAACACAGAACTTTGAATACAGAACACTGAACATACAACACAACACACTGAACACAGAACTTAGAATATAGAACACAGAACTTCAAACACAGAACATTGAACACAAAACATAGAACATAGAACATAGAACATGGAACATGGACCACAGAACTCAGAACATAGAACATGGAATACAGAACATAGAACAGAACATAGAACTTAGAATATACAACACAGAACACAGAACATGGAACACAGAACAAAACAGAACACAGAGGTGCTGGGATGTGATCTCAGCGTGAGTGTCTTGGAGTCTGATGGATCATAGAACATGATCATGGAACATCTAACCGACTGCTGGACAGAGTTTATGCTGCAGAGCTGATTATTAAGGATTTTTATTGTTTTGTTGGCAGCTAAAGTAAGTGTGTGTGTGTGTGTGTGTGTGTGTGTGTGTGTGTAGGTGCGTGTGTGTGTGTGTGTGTGTAGGTGTGTGTGTGTGTATGTGTGTGTGTGAGAGAGAGAGAGAGAGAGAGAGAGAGAGAGAGAGTGTGTGTGTGTTTAACATTAGTATAATAATCAGATGTGATCATTATTTGACCTTCAGCCTTTCAGTTCTTTTCAGGCTTGTTGGTCTCGTTCATCATTAAAGTGTTTTTATTTTAAGAACCAAACAGAACCTGCTGAGCTGAAAGCATCGTTTTATTGATCTTTGTTCTCTGAAGGTTTCATGGAACCACAGACGGCACACTGCAGCTTCTACGAAAAACCACTTCATCACGTTTACTGTAGAGCTGCAACAGATCAGTTCTTCGGTGAGCAGAACACAGAACCTGAAGGTTCTGCTTTTAGGATTCAATCACAGCACTTTAGACAAACTTCTGATCTGAACTCTGACGTTCTTTTGATTCTGCAGAATCAGCTGTTAAAGGTCCACAATGAAACCGAGCAGAACCAAGATTCTACTGTTTATCTCCAACTCTGCAATATGTAGGTGTGTTGGCTGATGTCCACAGGTGATCAGGTGATCAGGCGACAAAGCGACCAGGTGATCAGGTGACCAGGTGATCAGGTGACTAGGCAACCAGGTGATCAGGTGACCAGGTGATCAGGTGACTAGGCAACCAGGTGATCAGGTGATCAGGTGACTAGGCAACCAGGTGATCAGACGACAAAGTGACCAGGTGGCCAGTTGATCAGGTGCCCAGGTAACTCGGCGACCAGGTAATCAGGCGACCAAGTGATCAGGTGACCAGGCGACCAGGTAATCAGGCGACCAGGTCATCAGGTGACCAAGTGATCAGGTGACCAGGCGACCAGAGGACCAGGGGACCAGGCGACCAGGCGACCAGACCAGGGGACCAGGCAACCAGGCGACCAGGTGACCAGGCGACCAGATAACCAGGAGACCAGGTGACCAGGTGACCAGGTAACCAGGTAACCAGGTAACCAGGGGACCAGGCGACCAGGAGACAAGGTGACCAGGTAACCAGGTGACCAGGTAACCAGGAGACCAGGCGACCAGGTAACCAGGTAACCAGGGGACCAGGCGACCAGGAGACCAGGGGACCAGGTCATCAGGCGATCAGGTCATCAGGCAACCAGGTGAGACAGGAAGCCTCAGGATTCATCCTGCTGGAACCAGGAAGGAGCTGCCAGGTTCAGAACCAGCTGGAGGTGAGAGAACGATGATTTTACAGAAAAAAACGAACCTCCAGAACATGAGTGAGTTTCCTCAGGTTCCACTGATGACCTGGTTCTGGTTCAGTCCGGTTCTAACAAATAAAGTTCAATAAAGTTCAACAAGTTCAACCAGCTGACAGTTGGAGGAATCAGTTTTTCCTGAGATCAAAGCTATTTTATTGATTATTGATTATTGATTTAATGATTTTTTTCCCCTGCAGCAGCTTTGAAGAATTTAATTCAACCATAAAACTGTTGGTGATGTTTTTTAGTTTGTGTTTTTCAACACATTTATTTTATGTTGAAACCAGAAACGAGACACATTTTTCCAATTAATTATAATCAGACGTCCTCAGATTCATCAAAGTTAACTGATTCTGATCAACTCTTGGTTCTGAAAATGTTCTGGGCCATTTTCTTCAGAGACGAGTTGATCTGAAACCTGAGCTCAGATTAAAGTTGGGTTCAGTTCAAAACCTAAAACAGGCGACTGATAAATATTAAGTTAAAGCAACATCATTATTTTTATTAGATTAGAATTTAGTTTGGATTTAATTAAGCAGCCGATCAGCTGATTACTGTTGGTGTGTCCTGACTCAGATGATTTACCTGTAGAACCCAGTAGAACCCAGTACAACCACACAGAACCATGTGGAACCCACTAGTACAACGTAGAACCCGGTGCATCACCCGACCCCGGTCCAGTCCAGCTGCGGTTCTGAACCTCAGCGAAGGTGTTCTGACTCCTGTGTCGTCATGGTGACCAGCAGGTGCAGCTCAGAGACTATTATGGTCTGTTGGCTCTCCCCGGAGACCTTCCCAGCTTCTTCCTGTCTTTTTAGGAGTTGCATATTATGGGATGTGTGCTGCTCACTGCTGGAGTATTATGGTCTGTCGAGGACAGCAAGGGAGGGGGCGTCGCCATGACAACGGGGTTGCTAAGGGGGCTGGGACCGCTCGTGGAAAGGGGAAGGCGCGTGCGTGCAGCATGTGCAGTGGTGTGCGTGCGTGCGCGCGCGTGTCGGAGGGGGTGGGGGCAGCTGAGTATTATGGTCTGTCCGTTGCGAGGTAACTATGCAGAGTCCTGAGTGTGGGAGGGGGGATTATTATGGGATGTCTGCCCCCTTTGTGTGTTTGTGGATGTTGGCTGAGCGCTGCTGAGGGACGCGGAGCCTTTCAGCACCTTACCGATCAGCACGGATCGATCAGGGATCAGTCAGGGATCGATCACTGCCCGCTGCAGCCCCTGCACCGACCCGGAGCACCGAGCGGCACCGAGCAGCACCGAGCCGGACCCGGTAAGTTTGAGCTGAGAAGCTTCAACTTTTCTCTCATTGATCCGGATCAAAGCTGCAGTAAGTTGTATGAGCAGGTTCATCCTCTGGGGACCTGGTTCTGGCTCTGATTCTGGGTCTGGTTCTGGATCATGTTGTTTGTGCCCAGACCCTCCCCCCTCCACCACCACCACCACCGGACACCCCCGGTCCGTCCACGGTCCCACGTCATTCTCCCTCCGCCTCCCGCCACCAGGAGCTTCAGGAGGATTAACACCGGAGCGGAACCAGAACCGAACCGGAACATGTCGTGCAGCGACGATGAGCGGGAAGAGTTCGGAGTGGAGGAGCAGTCGGTCCTGCCCGGTAAGCTGCCCTGAAGGAGCCCGTCTCTCCGGTACCGAGCCGCGGCTAGCGTTAGCCTGCTAGCCGCGGCTCGTGTCCTCCATGACGGATTAGTTTAAGAACTTGGACAGTTTGGTTCCGGTTCTGCTGCTTCCGTTCACTCCGTTCACGTGTCTGTCAAAGTTTGAACTCACAAACAAAACACAAAACACAACCTGCCTTGAGTGTGTGCGTGTGTGTGTGTCCGTGTGTGTGTGTGTGTGTGTGTGTGCGCGTGTCCGTGTCCGTGTGTGTGTGTGAGTGTCCCTGGAGCTCTAAGTCCGGCCTGCAGCAGAGCTCCGGTACCGGGTCCAGAGTTCTGGTACCGGTACCGGGTCCAGAGCTCCGGTCCGGTCCTCCTTCTCTCCCACTAACTAAGTGTCTCCTGCAGACGAGGAGGATCCAGATGATCCAGTGTCGGAGGTGGATGAGCTGCCGAAGTCCAAGAAGAAGAAGAAAGCTAAGAAGAGCAGCAGAGAGAACCGCAGCAGCAAGAGGCAGAGACCCGCCAGAGAGGTTAGTAGAACCAGGACCAGAACCTAACCAGAAACTAACCATAATATAACCATAACCTGCCAGAGAGGTTAGTAGAACCAGGACCAGAACCTAACCAGAAACTAACCATAATATAACTGTAACCTGCCAGAGAGGTTACTAGAACCTAACCAGAAACTAACCATAATATAACCATAACCCAACCATAACCCGTCAGAGAGGTTACTAGAACCTAACCAGAAACTAACCATAATATAACCATAACCCAACCATAACCCATCAGAGAGGTTAGTTTATCAAGAAACTGACTATAACCAGCAACTAACCACAACTCGCCAGAGTTTAGTTTAACAAGAACCAAAAACTAACCATAAACTAACCATAACCTTAAAACTGATTCCTGATGCAGGATTCCTATTAGGATCAGAGAGTATTGGTTAAATTATACTATCATCAACTAATCTGTGGATCATTTTCTGGATCAATAATCAGCTGTTTGGTTCTAAAATGTCAGTAAATGTTAAAAATGTGCATCACAGTTTTCTCAAATGTCTTGTTTAGTTCAAAGATCTTTAGTTTTCTGTCATGAGGAAAGAAAACAGAAAATATTCACACTGAAGAAGCTGAAATCAGAGAGTTTAGACTATTGGACTGATTGATTATCGGAATAATTTATTTCACTGAAGCGAGAATATGTTTACTATTTGTGCCTGAGTGATTTTACAGAGTAGAAGAGACGTTTCTGTAGCTGACCGGGAAATTTACTGAATGGCTGAAATTATTGATGAGTCATGTTTGACCAGAGCAGCTCGGCTTCACAGGAAGTGATGTCACTGTAGTCCCTTCTTCCTGTGATGACTAAAACCACCCAGTAACCAGAGTCCTCCATTGTTTCAGGAGCTCCCCGTCAGCTCCCCGGAGCCCCTGCTGGGGGGGGAGGTGGCCGAGCGTGAGGCCGAGGAGGGAGGCCTTAGGTCGGACAGCGAAGGCAGCGATTACGCCCCTGGCAGGAAGAAGAAGAAACGCTCCAGCTCTGCCAAAGACAAGAAGAAGGGAGCAGCAGAGAAAGGAGGATCCAGCAGCTCCAAGAGCAAGCGGAAAGAACCAGAACCAGAAGACGACGAGGATGAAGACGATGATTGTCAGGTAACACTGGGCCAGAGGGAGCGGGTCGGTTCTGGAGGGGAAACTAGGCAACAAAGTTCTGCATGTTCCTTATTATCTGTATCATTATTTTAATACGAGATTAGCAGTAAAATACGTTAAATGTTCCAAGACCTGTCTGTCTACATTCCCTATGTAGTGTCAGTGAGGCCCCGCCCACAGCTCTATCTGATTGGTTACACGTCACAGTACGGGGGTCCTCGACTTAAATTGGAGTTCCATTGGTATGGATCGACATTAGTCGATTTTCGCCTTAAGTTGGAACTCCGGCGAAAATGTAAACAAAGCCGTTACGTGCGTCATGATGTCAGTCGGTTCTTCGGAAAAGTCATGAATACCAGAGACTTTCATGCATGTATGAATCATTTTACAAGAAGACGACAATAAGCTTATTCCACTGTTTTTACAAGTTGAGTGTTTTACTATGTCTAATTTCACTTCCATGGAGATGGCTTTCCTTTTCTTCGAAGCATCAGAAGAGTCAGACTTACGCTTGGGAGCCATAATGAAGAGCAAAAAGTAGCACAATCCAAGATGGCGTACAACCAGAGAATGTAAACAAAGGCGTCTTATAGCGCAGCGTGATGACGTATTTGTCTGTTCCGTTCACCTACTAGTTCCACGTAACCAGTTCCGATGTAAGGACAAAACGCCGTAGGTCGAGGACGTCATAAACTGAGGACCGCCTGTAACAGCCAATCACTGACAGCATTGTTTACACTGAGAGACAGACGAGCACATTATCAGACTGTAGGTGTTCAATTCAATTCAATTTTATTTATATAGCGCCAATTACAGTCAAATTGTCTCGAGACGCTTTACAGAACCCATATGCCTGACCCCCAGAGCAAGCCAAAAGGCGACAGTGGCAAGGAAAACACCCTTTTAACAGGTGTTAGCAGAACTGTGTTTGTTTCTGCTGATGATGTTAGGCTAGTGCTAACACTGAGAGGTTAGCTGTACCGCTTAGCCTGCGGCTAACGCTATCTGGCGCAGCGTATCGTGTCTAAAGCCAGATTGATTTTACACTTCCAACTGGTGGACAGAAAAACAACCTGCAGAAACTGAACAAGAAGCACAAGCATCAACACAAATTAGGACATTAGGTGCTTTCACAGTGGCTAATGCTAAGCTAACGTCTAGCAGCTAAGTTAGGAGGCAGGAGGTAACCTAGTTAAGAAGTTTCCTGGTATCACATGCTGTTAATGTATAATATTTAGTGTATTATGAGTTCCAAATATCGGTCTTTGTTGATACTATGGGTAACAAACCGATTGATCGCTGCTGTAAACTGTTTGTGGTTGTTGTTTCAGCCTAAAAGCTCCACTCAGCTGCTGGAGGCCTGGGGCATGAAGGACATCGACCACGTCTTTACTCAGGAAGACTACAGCTCTCTGACCAACTACAAGGCCTTCAGCCAGTTCGTCAGGTCAGCAGACTCATGTTAATGTTGCTTCCTTACTAAAGACACATGTTAATGTTAAACCAAAGTGTTCCTGGAGAATCTGTGAGCACAAACAAGGAATTGGACTTTCTGTCTCTTAGAGTATTACCACAAAAAGGAAACACAGTTGCAGTTAAACAGGGCAACAAGCTATAGAGGGAAGATGTGTGTTAAACTACCATGTACAGCTTTAGATACGTGTGAATGAGCAGAAAACCAGACTTTTACTGCAAATACTCCTTATATTCTTATATATTCTCAAGGTTTATGCAGAATTATTAGACAATTTCTCTGATATTCAACCAGTTAAATAACTAGATAATATTCCTGTGATACTACTGAACAGGAAGCTCTTCTTACTCAGGATTTTGAACCTCCTTTTGGAAGAAAACACCATATTATGTGATATTAATTCTTTACTAATCTGGACTCTGGAGACATTTAATGTTTGATGGAGTGGGAATTAAGAACGTCACATGGTTCTGGTTTATTTCACGTCTTTCGTCCACTTCCTGTCTTCAGGCCACTGATCGCAGCTAAGAACCCTAAAATCGCCGTTTCCAAGATGATGACTTTGATGATGGCCAAGTGGAGAGAGTTCAGCACAAACAACCCACTGAAGGTACCGAGAGCCAGAACCTGGTCACAGACCCGAGTTCCACTGAACAGAACCTGAACTCAGTGTGTTCCTCTGCAGGGTTGTGCGACGGCTAACGCAGCGCTAGCAGCTGCTAACGTGGCCGCAGCCGTGGAGAACATGGTGGTTGCAGGAAGCGAAGGAGGAGCAGAGAACGTTCCCGCTGTTGCACCTGCAGCTGCTGCTGCGACTCCTGCCACAGCTCTTGCAGCTCCAGCGGTGCCGCTACGCAAGGCCAAGACCAAAGAAGGCAAAGGTAACGTGGGTGGAGCCGGAACAAGACAAAGCTGGTTAATTTATTAAAAGTTTATTTAAGTCTCATCTGTTGGTTCCATCAGGTCCAAACGCTCGCAAGAGGTCGAAGCCAACATCTAAACCTCCACCCAAACCCAAACCCAAGAAGGTGGCTCCTCTCAAGATCAAACTGGGCGGCCTGAACAGCAAGAGGAAGCGTTCCTCCGTGAGTCCACTCACTGGTTCTATGTTCCTCACAGATCAGAACACTGATGATGATCTAACTGGGTCCGTCTCTCCGATCAGAGCGACGAGGATGAACCCGATGCTGACAGCGACTTCGACGACGGCAGCTTCTCGGTATCGGACGGGTCCAACCGCAGCAGCCGACCCAAGAAGAAGCCCAAGAGTGCAAAGAAGAAGAAGAAAGGTTCGAATGAAGTCGTGTGTAGTCATGTTGAACACCATCAGAGACCATGTGATTCATTGTTCTGCTCGTCCCTCAGTAGAGACCGAGGACGGTGACGGCTATGAGACGGACCACCAGGACTACTGCGAGGTCTGCCAGCAGGGAGGGGAGATCATCCTGTGTGACACCTGCCCCAGAGCCTATCACATGGTCTGCCTGGACCCCGACATGGAGAAGGCCCCTGAGGGCAAGTGGAGCTGCCCACACTGTGTGAGTACCACCACCGGGGGGCGCCGTGACCGAAGTGCACTCTGTTTTCTGAAGCTGCAATTTACAGATGGCCACTAAATGCGTCACATGCAGACGGTAGACATTAGACATTTACCGATTTTTCCCTAAAAGTGTCATATGCATCTGTAGGCGCTACAATTTACAGATGTTCCCTAAACGCCTCATAGTCATCGATAGTGCAGTTTGTGTAAAGTTTTCTGTTGTTGAAATGTTCTCTGTGGTTCTAACTGGTTCTCTGTGGTTCTAATTGGTTCTGTTCTCTGTGGTTCTAACTAGTTCTCTGTGGTTCTACCTGGTTCTCTGTGGTTCTAATTGGTTCTGTGTTTTCTGTTGTTCTAACTGGTTCTGTTCTCTGCGGTTCTAAGTGGTTCTGTGTTCTCTGTGGTTCTAAGTGGTTCTGTTCTCTATGGTTCTAAGTGGTTCTGTGTTCTCTGTGGTTCTAAGTGGTTCTGTTCTCTGTGGTTCTAAGTGGTTCTGTGTTCTCTGTGCTTCTAACTGGTTCTGTTCTCTGTGGTTCTAAGTGGTTCTGTGTTCTCTGTGCTTCTAACTGGTTTTGTTCTCCATTTTTCTTTGTCCTCTGCTGCCCCCCCAACCCCCTCCATCTCCTCCCCTCCCCCCCTCCCTCTGGCTCTACACGCCAACATGCACACGCTAACATGCACACGCTGACGTGCACGCTGCAACATGCACACGCTGACGTGCACGCTCCTCTGCCCCTCCCCTGCCGCTCCAGGAGAAGGAGGGGATCCAGTGGGAGGCCCGGGACGAGCTGTCGGAGGCGGAGGGCGAGGATGACGAGGAGCGGCGTGACGAAGGCCTGGAGGAGGAGGATGACCACCACATCGAGTTCTGTCGGGTCTGTAAGGATGGAGGGGAGCTGCTGTGCTGCGACACCTGCCCGTCCTCCTACCACATCCACTGCCTGAACCCACCGCTGCCCGAGATCCCCAATGGAGAGTGGATCTGCCCCCGCTGCAAGGTGAGCTGTGCATGGGGGCGTGCATGTGGGATGCAACTGGAGCCGCAGCATATACAGTGTGGTGAATAGTTGCAGCTTTTATTTTGGTGATTTCTGATGAATAATTGCAGCTTTTATTTTGATGATTTCCAATGAATAGTTGCAGCTTTTAATCTGGTGATTTCTCATGAATAGTTGCAGCTTTTATTTTAGTGATTTCTCATGAATAGTTGCAGCTTTTAATTTGGTGATTTCAGATGAATAGTTGCAGATTTGAGTGATTTCCGATGAATAGTTGCAGCTTTTATTTTGGTGATTTCTCATGAATAGTTGCAGCTTTTAATCTGGTGATTTCTCATGAATAGTTGCAGCTTTTATTTTAGTGATTTCTCATGAATAGTTGCAGCTTTTAATTTGGTGATTTCTCATGAATAGTTGCAGCTTTTATTTTGGTGATTTCCGATGAATAGTTGTAGCTTTTATTTTGGTGATTTCTGATGAACAGTTGAAGCTTTTATTTTAGCTATTTCTCATCAATAGTTGAAGCTTATATTTGGTGATTTCTCATGAATAGTTGCAGCTTTTAATTTGGTGATTTCTCATGAATAGTTGCAGCTTTTATTTTGGTGATTTCTGACAAATAAGTGCAGCTTTTATTTTGGTGATTTCTGATGAATAGTTGCAGCTTTTATTTTGGTGCTTTCTGATGAATAGTTGCAGCTTTTATTTTGGTGATTTCCGATGAATAGTTGCAGCTTTTATTTTGGTGCTTTCTGATGAATAGTTGCAGCTTTTATTTTGGTGATTTCTGATGACTAGGTGCAGCTTTTATTTTGGTAATTTCTCATGAACAGTTGAAGCTTTTATTTTAGGAGTTTCTCATCAATAGTTGAAGCTTATATTTGGTGATTTCTAATGAATAGTTGCAGCTTTTATTTTGGTGATTTCTGATGAATAATTACAGCTTTAATTAGGTGATTTCCGATGAATCGTAGCAGCTTTTATTTTTGGATAATTTTTAATCAAGACATGTAGGATGTACTGAATATTCTCCAAATATCCAGATTTTAATCTCAGATTTGCTTAATTTTCTTGACAGAACAAGGAAACTCTGAGTCTGTTCTGTTTTTTACAGTTTTTGGCAGATAAACGACACTATGTCTTGAAACCTGTCGGCAGGTTTTGGGCTAAGAGGTTTCACATGTTTTCTCTCCAACAGTGTCCACCGATGAAGGGTAAAGTGCAGAAGGTTCTGACATGGCGTTGGGGCGACCCGCCGGCTCCGACGCCGGTCCCTCGACCTGCTGACCTTCCTGCTGACGCTCCTGATCCTCCACCGCTGGCCGGACGTAGAGAGAGGGAGTTCTTCGTCAAGTGGTGCAACATGTCGTACTGGCACTGCTCCTGGGTGCAGGAGCTGCAGGTAAAACCACAAAAACAAGTGATGAGACGCAATTCAAAAAAATTTATCTAATTAATTACATTAATTTACAATTAATCGCGATTAATCACTTCTTCTTTTTTTTTCAAATAGCAATTTTTGACACAATAAGGAAAGTTTTTCAATTCAAATAAATTTTGGTTGACTGAATGGATGAATATATATGTGAACTTAAACAACAAAAATGTTAGTTTGATTTCTATTTATCTGCATTTTTCATCTGTCTAATAAATTCACAGATTACTGCAAGCTCAAAGTGCAATTATAACGATTATATTCAACATTTTAAGACTTTCTGTAAACTCAAGCACTTTCAATGTCTTGAAATGTGGTCTATTATGGGATGACTACACCGTTTGGTACCAGGACTGTTGCAGCTAATGAGTCCACAGCATCGTCAGTTTCTCACAAACCATTCATTGTCTATGTGAAACACACCGCATTGCATGCTGGTTGTGTTGCGGCGTGTTTCAAGCTGCGATCCGGTGCGTCTCCAGAGCTCATTTGCATAAAATAGTTTAGTTTCTACTTTATGCGATTTCGATGTGGCATGCGGTGGTCCGACGCATCATGAAACATTCATTAAACGTCTAAACTAGCCGTTGTTCAACTAAAACGAGGACAGATTCAGCAGCTTATCTGTTACTTTATCTGAACTGTTTTCGTAGTAAAAGAGAAAGTTTGCCAACGAGCTGCTAGGTTGCTCCAATGATTCTACCAGACTGAAGCTAAAGCGCTGTCATGTGACCACCTAGTGCTCCACTACAGTGTGTCCTGTGTATCTTCTGTACGGCTGGTAAACAGACTTGAGGTTCATTACCGCCACCTACTGGGCTGGAGTGTGTATCAATGTTACCAGAAATTAGGGAACTGAGAAAGGTGCGATTAAATGCGTTATTTTTTTCACGCTTTATTTTTTCTATAATTGATTAATCGAAATTAATGCGTTAAAGTCCCAGCCCTAACGAAGACATGTAAAGCTGCAGGTAAAACCATGCGTCAGGTCAGAACCAGCCTCTCTGGGTCTCTAACTCTGGACCCTCTGACTGTCCCCAGCTGGAGCTGAACTGCCAGGTGATGTTCCGTAACTACCAGAGGAAGACCGACATGGACGAACCGCCACCGGTCGACTTCGGAGGCGACGGCGACGAGAACAAGAGCACCAAGAGAAAGAACAAGGATCCTCTATTCATCCACATGGAGGAGGAGTTTTACCGCTACGGAGTGAAGATGGAGTGGCTGATGATCCACCGGATCCTGAACCACAGGTAGGAAACCTGTAGCACCGGGTTAGTACAGGGTGTTGACACACGTCGCTGCAGTTACAGCCTTAAAACTTTTAGGATTCTGATACCTGGAAAAAAGGAGAAACTGAAATAGAAATTCTGTTCTAATAAGACGAGTAAAGGCAAAGAATTCCAATTTAATTTCACCTTGTATGAACCAACTGTGAGACAAAGACGAGAGAATTGTTTTCTCATTTCTGCTGCAGAGTTTCGTCTTGACTCCGTGTGTCGTTTCCGTTTTATTCCTGTCAGTGTTGATAAGAAGAACAACGTTCACTACCTGATCAAATGGAGAGACCTGCCGTATGATCAGTCCACCTGGGAGAGCGAAGACATGGACATTCCCGAGTTCGACACCTACAAACAGACATACTGGAACCACAGGTGAGCCGCTCGGAGTTTTAAGGAATGATGATGTGATATTTAGGCTTTCTGTGGTATAGTTTATGATGGAAACAAACAGCAACACAAACAGTTAGTGTCTAAAGCTATCTAGCAACAAACGAGATAGAAGCTGTAAGGCCGCCGTGAAGAAATGGCTGAACTGGAATTCATCCTCCGAGAATTATGAGGTTCTCGCCAAGAAAACAGAAGAACAATTAGGGGCATTTAAAGAAGAGATTTTAAAGGTGAATACCAGACTGGATGAAGTGGAAGGGCGAATTGAACAGAGAAGAGGATTCAAAATACAGAAAATGTCATGACGGAGATGCTAAAGCTACATGTAAAGCTAGAGGATAACCTAATGAACTTGGAGAGTCGCTCCAGACGAGAAAATATACGCATCTGCGGGATACCGGAAGGGGCTAACTGACGATTTCCAGAACTTACAGATTGAAATACATAAATACAGGAGTATTTTAGATGACTGGAATAACTTTGTAAGGAATGAATTAGTCTTGAGAGATGGAGGTTCTTTAGTGCATCTGCAGAGAAAATGAAGATAATTAAAAAATAGCAGAACAAAAGGTGTTTGGAATGTATCTAGGGGTGTAACACTGACAAAGACATCCAGAATAGTTTATATCTTTGGATTCATTCAGATCTTTGCTTTCGTCACACAGAACTTTCTTTAACCCTCCTGTTGTCCTCACTTACAGGCACCAAAAAATATTGTTTCCTTGACTAAAAAAAATCCAAAAATTCAGCAAAAAATTTCCCCAAATTTCTGAAAATTTGCAAAACCTTCAGGAAGAAAATTCCAATAATTTCTTAAAAGTTTCCCTTAAAAGTTTTATTTTTAAAAAATCCCCCAAATTTGGCAAGAAAATTCTTGTAAATATTTTCAAAAAATGAGTAAATATCTTCCTAAAAATATCTAAAGTGATTACATAGATATCAGTAAAACTTCTAAGATTTTCTTTAAGAAAACATTTTTGTGAATGTTCTTAAGAAACATGTTTAACATTTCTTTTTTTCCACCAAAAAATGTTCAAAAATTTCCCAAAAATGTTGAAAATGTGGACATCAGAAGTTTCACTGTGAAAATATTTTTTCCCCACATTTTCAAACTTTAAAACGGGTCAGTTTTGACCCGCAGGACGACATGAGGGTTAACTGATCCAACAACTGATGTGTGCATCACAGTAAGTCTGATGGTTCTTTCTGAAACCTGTTTGTTCTGTCAGGGAGCTGATGATGGGGGAGGAGGGTCGACCTGGGAAGAAGCTGAAGAAGCCGGTTAAAGTGAAGAAGGCCGAGCGTCCGCCTGCTAACCCGGTGGTGGACGTGAGTGTTTCTAACCTGATCGACTCTCCTGAAGGGGACTGAAGCAGGACAGATGTTCACCTGATGTTTCCCGGTTTCTCCTTCCAGCCCACCATCAAGTTCGACCGGCAGCCCGAGTACCTGGACAGCACCGGGGGGACCCTGCACCCCTACCAGCTGGAGGGGCTCAACTGGCTCCGGTTCTCCTGGGCTCAGGCCACCGACACCATCCTGGCCGATGAGATGGGTTTGGGAAAGACGGTGCAGACGGCCGTGTTCCTCTACTCGCTGTACAAGGAGGTAATCAGCTGATAGACGGATCTGTTGGTCACTTCTTAGGACCCACTTTTATACACTTGCTTTTATGTGAAGTTTACTTTTAGTTTTGATTAGTTTTAGTGTTCTATTTTGCATTATGCCCTGTTTATTTTACAGGTTCTCTCTTGATTTATTTTAGTTTTTGCTGCCTGTTTCTTTGGTGTGATGTCATCTCTAATTCTTTAATTTTCTGATCTTTTGATTTTAATTTCTTTTACTTACCTTCTTTAACTTTCAATCTTTAATTTTTAAACTGCCTAGTTTGCTTGTTTGATATGTGTGCTAATCTAGCTAATTATTCATTTACCTTATCATCATTTTTGCTGACTCTGCCTTGTCTCCTTATGTCTTGCCTGATTCTGTTGCATGTTTGGACTGTCAAAGCACCTTGTGAACACTCTTCTTTAGGGTGCTATATAAAAAAGTTATTATTAGTATTATTATTTATTTAGTCCAGTCTGACTCCATCAGTCAGGGTTTAAAATTTCAGACATGTGAAAGAAGCTGAAAGCAACAAAGCTGATAATAATAATAATAATAATAATAATAATAATAATAATAATAATAATAATAATAATAATAATAATAATAATAATAATAATAATAATACATTTATTTATAAGGCACTTCTACTCAAAATGCTGTACACAGATAAAAACTGTAAAAGCAAATAAAAACTAAAAGCAGAAAAAACAGTCAAAACAGATAAAATCAATAAAAACAAAACAATAAAAAAGACATCAACAAAAACAATTTAAGTTTCGTGTGTTAAAGTAAACAAGCGGGTCTTCAGCTTATTTTTAAATACATCAATAGAAGATGCCTGCCTGATTTCAACAGGTAGACTGTTCCATAATGTCGGTGCCCGGAATGAAAAAGCCAGTTCCTAAAAGCCTAGATATTATTCATTTCTGGTGACTTGGATTATTAAATTTATAGAGATTCTATTTTTATTTAGATTTTATTTGACCAACGTTTTTGTTCTGGTTGGAAATGAGAGAAACAAACACAGTCAGATGTTGTCTTACAGACCATAATGACGGATTTTGAACTGCTTTCTTTAAACATACCATGTCCAAAAATTATTATCACAAATGCTAAAGAAAGTGCAGCTTTATCTCATCCCAGATGTTCTTGGTAGTTCCGTCCATGTTCTATCAGGTTCTAATCTCCTGTAAAGGTAGAACAGCCGATGCAGTAGTTCTCTAGTCGGTTCCAAGTCGTGACTGAAACCAAAGAACTCTTACTGTGTCTCTGTATGTCATTTCCAGCCAGAACAAGCAGAAACAAATTCAGTCTAAATGTAATAAAGTGACTCCATGTGTGATGTTGTGTTCAGGGCCACTCCAAAGGTCCGTTCCTGGTCAGCGCTCCTCTATCCACCATCATCAACTGGGAGAGGGAGTTCGAGATGTGGGCTCCAGACATGTATGTGGTGACGTACGTCGGAGATAAGGACAGCAGAGCGGTGATCAGAGAGAACGAGTTCTCCTTCGAGGGAAACGCCATCCGAGGAGGAAAGAAGGCCTCCAAGATGAAGGTCAGAACCTCCAGAACCTCCAGAACCAGTGGATCTGTCAAAGAGCTGAAGCTGCTGCTCTACTGAGCCATGTAGTTAGACTGATGGGAATTTGATTTAGTTCTAACTGTGACACTTTCAGCAAGTTTATTTTTCAAAAGGCCTTATAGGCAAATATAGTAAAAATAAAAATTCAGTTCTGTATGGAAGGATCTGAGTTGTTTTCCCTCTAATAACTGTATTTCCAGCTTCACTAAGTTCCTGTTTGCTTTACAGAAAGACACTCAGGTGAAGTTCCATGTCCTGCTGACGTCCTACGAGCTGATCACCATCGACCAGGCGGTTCTGGGCTCCATTGAGTGGGCCTGTCTGGTGGTGGACGAGGCCCACCGGCTCAAGAACAACCAGTCAAAGGTACCGACACTCTGACTTTTCTATGTTTAATAATAGTTGGTGGATGAAGCTGCAGTGGTTCTGATCCGACGCAGCGTCACCACTGTGAAGAAAGGCAGCTTTACATCTAAATCAGAGTTCAGTCAAGCAGGTTTATCACTTCAGAGATGAACAAAGCCCCAAAAAACTATGAAAAAATTCAACCCTGAAGCTTCCCTGGTAATAGAATCTAAGGTTAAAGTGATGACAGGCCTCTAAGTTGGGCTCCTAAACCAGTAAAAATAAGAAAAACTGAAGCAATCATGAAGTTCTTCTGACTCTAAATCAGCTGCTCAGACCCAGAGCTGCTCACTGTAGTGCTGTAGTTTTATTAGTAGTATTATTACTAGTATTATTTGTAGTTTGTGTTAGTAAGCTCCAGACTGAGTGTATTTTCTGTGTATTTTCAGTTCTTCCGGGTTTTGAACAACTATCCTCTGCAACACAAACTGCTGCTGACTGGAACTCCTCTGCAGAACAACCTGGAGGAACTTTTCCACCTGTTGAACTTCCTGACGCCAGAGAGATTCAAGTCAGTTACTGTTTATTTATCTATACAGATGTGGATCTATACAGATGTGGTTCTATGCAGACATGGTTCTGTATAGACATGGTTCTATGCAGATGTGGATCTATACAGATGTGATTCTATGTAGATGTGATTCTATACAAGTGTGGTGGTTCCATATAGATGTGGATCTATAGGGATGTGGTTCTATATAGGTGTGTTTCTATACAGATGTGGTTCCATACAGATGCGGTTCTATGCAGATGTGGTTCTATGCAGATGTGGTCTTTACACACGTGGTTCTATGCAGATGTGGATCTACACAGATGTGAATCTATACAGATATAGTTCTATGCAGATGTGGTGGTTCTATACAGATGTGGTTGTATGCAGATGTGGTTCCATATAGATGTGGTTCTATACAGATGTGGTTGTATGCAGATGTGGTTCCATATAGATGTGGTTCTATACAGATGTAGTTCTGTACAGATGTGGTTCTATGCAGATGTGGCTCTATAAAGATGTGATTCTTTTCAGATGTAGTTCTACATAGGTGTGGTTCTATACAGTTGTGGTTGTACACAGATGTAGATCTATGCAGATGTTGATCTGTACAGATGTAGATCTGTACAGATGTTGATCTGTACAGATGTTCCTCCGCTGCAGAGGTAACTGCGGCGTTTCTTCTCTGCAGTAACCTGGAGGGCTTCCTGGAGGAGTTCGCCGACATCGCCAAGGAGGACCAGATCAAGAAGCTGCACGACATGCTGGGACCTCACATGCTGAGGAGGCTGAAGGCCGACGTCTTCAAACACATGCCTTCGAAGACGGAGCTCATCGTCCGGGTGGAGCTCAGCCCCATGCAGAAGTGAGTGGAGCTTCAGAAATAAACCGGGTTCTCTGCTGCTGGTTTCTTTGTTTGGTGTTTATGGAAAGAAGGTTTTACAGAATCTTGGAAATTAGTTATTTTTGGATATGCATGTTTGCTCATCAGGACAGTCTCATCGATCTTCTCTTTGTTTTTAAACTTTTTTGTCTCTCAGGAAATACTACAAGTTCATTCTGACTCGTAACTTCGAGGCTCTGAACACTCGTGGAGGTGGAAACCAGGTGTCTCTGCTGAACGTGGTGATGGACCTGAAGAAGTGCTGCAACCATCCCTACCTGTTCCCAGCCGCTGCCACCGTGAGCTCCTTCTCCAAACCGTCGTATCTCAGGTTCATGTCTCCACACCGAACCCTGCGTGATGCAGCCGCTTTGTTTTCTGGTTTCAGGAGGCACCGAAGCTTCCCAACGGCATGTATGAGGGCACGGCGCTGACCAAGTCTTCAGGGAAGCTGATGCTGCTGCAGAAGATGATGAGGAGGCTGAAGGAGGGAGGACACAGGGTTCTGGTGTTCTCCCAGATGACCAAGATGCTGGACCTGCTGGAGGACTTCCTGGAGAACGAAGGCTACAAGTACGAGAGGATCGACGGAGGCGTCACCGGGAACCTGCGGCAGGAAGCCATCGACCGGTTTAACGGTGAGTTCCTGGGTTTGTTTGATTCGTGTCTCAGAACGTCTGAGGTGGAGTCTGATGGTCTGAACTCTGGTCTTCATCCTGCAGCTCCTGGAGCTCAGCAGTTTGCTTTTCTACTGTCCACCAGAGCTGGAGGTCTGGGCATCAACCTGGCCTCCGCCGACACCGTCATCATCTACGACTCCGACTGGAACCCTCACAACGATATCCAGGTAACCAGAACCTTCAGGTAGAACCTCACAGGTAGAACTTCACTAGAGGAACATCACAGGAGGAACCTCACTGGTGGAACCTCACGGATAGAACATCATAAATAGAACCTCAGAGGTAGAATCTCATGGGAGAAACCTCATAGAAGGAACCTTACAAGTAGAACCTCACAGGAGGAACCTCACAGGTGGAACCTCACAGATGGAATCTTACAGGGGGAACCTCACTGGTTGAACCTCGCAAGTAGAATCTCACAGATAGAATCTCAGAGGAGGAAGTTCAAAGATGGAACCTCTTAGGTAGAACCTCACAGGAGGAGCCTCACAGGTAGAACCTCACAGGAGGAACCTCACAGATTGAATCTCACAGGGGGAACCTCACTGGTTGAACCTCACAAGTAGAATCTCACAGATAGAACCTCAGAGGAGGCACCTCACAGACAGACCCTCGCCGGTAGAACCTCACTGGAGGAACCTCACAGGTAGAACCTCATAGAGGAACCTCGCTGATTGAACCTCACAGCTAGAACTAACAGGGAGAACTCACAGGTAGAACCCCTCAGGAGGAACCTCAGGAGGAACCTCACACCTAGAACCTCACAGGATTCAGGTTTTTTCTTCAGCAGTTCATCAGATTTTGTTGTTCAGCCTCAGATTTAATGTGAGAATAAACCTGCTGGATTTGGGTTGTCAGGCAGATTTTAAAGCTTTTCATTTCACTGGTACGAGGTTAAATATCATATTTTATGGTAGGAAAGTTTGAAGTAGATCAGAGAAGGTAGAGCAGGAGAACTCTGATGATTTGAGATGAACTGTAGAAGACATGTTGTCCTCTGAGTGTAATCAGCATCTCTCTGGAGGAGGAACTTTATTCTCCTCTAAAAACACTGAAGGTTTTTAACGTTGAAGGTTTGGTCTCTGAAAACTACCTCATGTCTGTGTGTCTGTTCTTCTGTGACGGTGTTTTCTGCTCCGTGTTCTCATCAGGCCTTCAGCAGAGCGCATCGTATCGGCCAGAACAGGAAAGTCATGATTTATCGCTTCGTCACCAAAGCTTCAGTGGAGGAAAGAATCACTCAGGTCTGTTAACGGAAACTGATCATGTAAACCGGTTTGGATATCAGGAGTCTGATCAGCTGCTCGCCTCCCTTCAGGTCGCCAAGAAGAAGATGATGCTGACCCACCTGGTGGTCCGACCCGGACTCGGTTCTAAGACCGGATCCATGTCCAAGCAGGAGCTGGACGACATCCTGAAGTTTGGAACCGAGGAGCTGTTCAAGGACGAAGTAGGAGAGGGTGAGTTCAGGGCTGCTCTGTTCACAGCAGATATCTGATCCGGCCGCAGGTTAAAGGTTCTGGATGAATTCTGCCTCCAGGAGACAACAAGGAGGATGACAGCAGCGTGATCCACTACGATGACCAGGCCATCGACCGGCTGCTGGACCGGAACCAGGACGCCACCGACGACACGGAGCTGCAGAGCATGAACGAGTACCTGAGTTCCTTCAAGGTGGCTCAGTACGTGGTGAAGGACGAGGATGACGAGGTACAGAAGCAGAGTCCAGACTTTCAAACTGGGCTGCTTCGGTTCTTTATTAAGGACAGTTTGTTTAGTCGCAAAAGACGAGAAGTATCTTAAAATAAAAACCAAAGCAGGAGCTTCAGAAACCTTTATTTAAACGTTATTTTTAACCCTCTGAACCCTAAAACCTGTCAGTAGGTTTGACAGATGTCCACTACTGTTCAACAGTTTGGAGTCATCCAGATAATTTCATGTTTTCCATGAAAACTCCCACTTTTATCCATGTGCTAACATAACTGCACAAGGGTTTTCTAGTCATCAATTAGCCTTTCAACACCATTAGCTAACACAATGTAGCATTAGAACACAGGAGTGATGGTTGCTGGAAATGTTCCTCTGTACCTCTATGGAGATATTCCATTAAAAATCAGCTGTTTCCAGCTACGATAGTCATTTACCACATTAACTATGTCTACACTGGATTTATCATTCATTTAATGTGATCTTCATTGAAAAAAAACTGCTTTTCTTTCAAAAATAAGGACATTTCTAAGTGACCTAAACTTCTGAACGGTAGTGTAAGTTTAAAAAATGACCATTTATCAGCCAGAAACTGTAAAAACAGAAAAAATCATGAGCTTTTGATCAAGAAATGAATTTAAAAATGAGTCAAACGAATGTAAATGAGATGAACTTGTTCCCTATTCAACCGATTTCGTACAAACTGCAGGCAGTGTTTCACAGAGCAGACAGGATGGAAGCTAACTAAACATGGAAATAGTTAAATGTCTTATCGGGTAGAGACAATAATTTATCTTCCAGTGTTCGTAACACCTGTGGAAACATGTCGGACATGTTTTTAAACATGAGAAAAGACATCTTTGAGTTCTCTCTCCTTCTTTATGTTGCGGTTCCACAGAGCTGCAGGACTTTAGATTGAAAAATGAACCACAGCGAGTTAAAATGAGACAGGAGTTCAGAGGGTTTAACAGATTGTGTGAAGCTGAGCTCAGACTCAGCTGGTTCAGAGTGATATTGATCATAAATGACTGGTTGCTGATGACTGAGTGGCTGCTGTCTGTCTGAGGAGGAGGAGGTGGAGCGGGAGGTGATAAAGCAGGAGGAGAGCGTTGATCCCGACTACTGGGAGAAGCTGCTGAGGCACCACTACGAGCAGCAGCAGGAGGATCTGGCCCGAAACCTGGGCAAAGGCAAACGAACACGCAAGCCGGTCAACTACAATGACGGCTCGCAGGAGGACCGAGGTATTAGACAGGGTACAGAACAATACGCTCTTCTGTGTGTGTGCTGTGGAGTGAAGGCATGGATTAGTTTAACGTGTGTTTAGCTGCAGACTACATGTGTTTCTGTGGGAAATCCATGACTTCTCACACTGATCCTGGGTCCAGCAGGATGGTGTTTTTCTCAATTCATATTCAGGCAAACCTGACAAGGACAGCAGCCTGATAATAATCAATACACCAGACCATAATGTTCTGAACGTGTCCTGTGTGTTTGTGTCTGGATGTAGCGTGTTGCATGTTTGTGTTAAATGTGTCAGTAAAATAACAGATTCAAATGTTAAATTAATAATAGTAATGCAATAATAGAACCTCAGGCTGCAGATGTTTGCTGTTTCTGTTATTAACTTCAGTTAAACCTGATTAAATGTTTTTCTGAGTGTTTGAAGCAGCAGCGCCCCCTGCTGGTCCAAACGCTCACTCCACCTCAGCTGTAGTGTGTCTTTGATTATTGGTCGCTGATCGGTGTCTCTGTGCTCTACACTGCAGACTGGCAGGAGGATCAGTCAGATAATCAGTCGGATTATTCAGTGGCCTCAGAGGAAGGAGACGAAGACTTCGACGAACGGGCTGAAGGTAAGATATCATGTCTCTCTGTGTGAGTTCATTTTTCCTCATTAACCCTCCTGTTGTCTTCATTTACAGGCACCAAAAAATATTGTTTCCTTGTCTGAAAAAAATCCCAAAATTCAGCAAAAGAATTCCCCAAAATTCTGAAAGTTTGCAAAACCTTCAGGAAGAAAATTCCAATAATTCCTTAAAAGTTTCCCTTAAAAGTATTATTTAAAAAAAAAAAATAAAAAATCTCCAAAATTTAGCAAGAAAATCCTTATAAATATTTTTTTTAAAAATAGTAAAAATCTTCCAAAAAAATCCTAAAAAAATCTAAAGTGATTACATATATATAAGCAAAAACTTCTAATATTTTCTTTAAGAACATTCAGAAAAAAATCAACCAAAATCCAGCGAAATTTGCTGGATTTTGGTTGATTTTTTTGTGAATGTTCTTAAAGAAACTTTTTTTTTTTTTTTTACATTTCTTTTTTTCCACCAAAAAATCCAACCAAGAATTTCCCAAAAATGTTGAAAATGTGGACATCAGAAATCAGAAATATTTTTTTCCACATTTTCAAACTTTAAACTTGTCAGTCTGACCCGCAGGACGACACGAAGGTTAATGTACACACAGCACCCATATTGACTGAAAAAACACAGAATGGTAGACCTTTTTGGAGATTTATAAAAAAAAACTGAACTATCACATGGCCAGAAGTATTCAGACCCTTTGCTGTGACACTCGTATATTGTCAGTTCAAATCCTGTAGTGTGTTTTTGTCTGAGATTAGAGAGAAGAACATCTGAAGTTTCTCGTCGTGCTGCAGCAGATGTCAGAATCTGTCAGGATGTAGAACCTCCGGCAGTCTGAGCTCAGTTTTACTCAGTTTCAAAGATGATTTAAGGCGGACGTTCCTGAGCAGATGAGTGAGTAATAAGCCTCGCTGCGTCCACTAACATCTGTCCAAACCCCTGCAGATTTTAATACAGATTCAGACTCTTCGACATCCTGAACAACTCAGCGGGCAGCTGGTGTTGCTGCATCGTCTGCCGAGCGTAGAGGGACCAGAAAAGGCCAAAGAAAAGATAGAAACAGGGAGAGAAAGCTGCTGTCTGCACTTTCAACACAGTTTAATTCAGCTGTTAATAATGTTTCGGTGTTTTAGAACAAATCTGTATTAGTCAGTTTCTGTCAATTAATTAAAATGTTGCTCAGTGTTCATTTACCAATTAAATGCTGCGGTAAGTTTTGTACTCTGGTTTGGTTTAATTGAGGCTCAGTTACATTAGAAGACGTGCAGAAGAATGAAGTGTTTAGTGAGGAGGGAGAGCTTCAGTAAGTGGACATCTTCACAGAGACCTTCAAGACGATAAGAAAACATCAGAATCCTCTTTAACCTTCACAGTTCTGTGGGTTCAACTGAATTTAACCTTCTGACCTTCACAGCGAACGCTCGCCGACCGAACCGCAAAGGCCTGAGGAACGACCGGGACAAACCTCTGCCTCCGCTGCTGGCCCGAGTCGGAGGAAACATCGAGGTACGATTCATAAAGAGGAATAAAAACCTCTGCAGAACATTCATGAGAACATCAGCAGGAACGTGAGGTGTTGTACTGTGATTTCCGGCAGGTTTTGGGCTTCAACGCCCGGCAGAGGAAGGCTTTCCTGAATGCAGTGATGCGCTATGGGATGCCTCCTCAGGACGCCTTCACTAACCAGTGGCTGGTCAGAGACCTGCGAGGGAAGTCTGAGAAGGAGTTCAAGTGAGTGTCTGTTGGAAACACCGACCAGAAACTGTTCAGAGCCGAACGTCAGGTTCTGAATGTGGTGGATGGATTCTTTGATCAGAGTTAATTTCAGCTGCATCTTCTTCATCTGCAGGGCCTACGTGTCTCTGTTCATGCGTCACCTCTGTGAACCCGGAGCCGACGGAGCCGAAACCTTCGCTGACGGCGTCCCGAGAGAAGGTCTGTCCAGACAGCACGTCCTCACTCGCATCGGAGTGATGTCACTGATCCGGAAAAAGGTACGAACGAGTGTCTCTGTGTGTCGCTGCTGTGGTTCCATTGTTAATGTCTGATCAGTGACTCTGACTCGACTTGTTGACCTGCTGCAGGTTCAGGAGTTTGAACACGTGAACGGTCAGTGGTCGATGCCCTGGATGGCAGAACTGGAGGAGAACAAGAGAGCTGCAGCTCTGGCTGCAGGGGAAGATCCAAAGACCCCGTCCACCGGCACACCAGCAGACACACAACCCAACACACCTGTACCAGGTAACACACCTGTACCAGGTAACACACCTGCAGACACACAACCCAACACACCTGTACCAGGTAACACACCTGCAGACACACAACCCAACACACCTGTACCAGGTAACACACCTGTACCAGGTAACACACCTGCAGACACACAACCCAACACACCTGTACCAGGTAACACACCTGTACCAGGTAACACACCTGCAGACACACAACCCAACACACCTGTACCAGATAACACACCTGTACCAGGTAACACACCTGCAGACACACAACCCAACACACCTGTACCAGGTAACACACCTGTACCAGGTAACACACCTGCAGACACACAACCCAACACACCTGTACCAGGTAACACACCTGTACCAGGTAACACACCTGCAGACACACAACCCAACACACCTGTACCAGGTAACACACCTGCAGACACACAACCCAACACATCTGTACCAGGTAACACACCTGTACCAGGTAACACACCTGCAGACACACAACCCAACACATCTGTACCAGGTAACACACCTGTACCAGGTAACACACCTGCAGACACACAACCCAACACACCTGTACCAGGTAACACACCTGTACCAGGTAACACACCTGCAGACACACAACCCAACACACCTGTACCAGGTAACACACCTGTACCAGGTAACACACCTGCAGACACACAACCCAACACACCTGTACCAGGTAACACACCTGTACCAGGTAACACACCTGCAGACACACAACCCAACACACCTGTACCAGGTAACACACCTGCACCAGGTAACACACCTGCAGACACACAACCCAACACATCTGTACCAGGTAACACACCTGCAGACACACAACCCAACACACCTGTACCAGGTAACACACCTGTACCAGGTAACACACCTGCAGACACACAACCCAACACACCTGTACCAGGTAACACACCTGTACCAGGTAACACACCTGTACCAGGTAACACACCTGTACCAGGTAAGCCAGGGGTTTAGAATGAAGCTGCTGTGTGTCTCTATCAGTCCTGTGAGCTAAACGTCTCTTTTATCGGAATAAATCATGACTTTAAACAAGAAAAGCACTCAGAGAGCGCAGTACTCCCCCAAGGCTGCTCAATCGTTGTATGATTTCTGATGGATAAGTCCTGATAAGTCCCCAGCAGTGGATTTGTAGTAGGATCACAATCATGTGATCGTCAGCAGGCAGCTGACGTAGTGTTCACTTGTTGTCATGGTTACTGTGACGCCGTGCCGCTATCTGGTAATGATACAGAAATCTTTAACAAATCCATGGATCCAGACTATAAGCTGCATCACTGCCAAAATCTAATCACTTGGTCCTTGTGTCATTTCTGATCTTCCCTGAAAATTTCTTTCAAATCCGTTTTTGTGTTTTTGAGTAACGTTGCTGACAGACAGACAGACGGACAAACGTACGCCTATTGACACACAGCTCCGCCGCATTCCTTGGCGGAATAATTATTCTCAGCAACACAAACTGTTGTCATCTTAATGAGTCAAACAAACGCTGCTATGAAACGTTTAAAGGAGGAACTCTGTGACAGTGAAGCTGATAAAGATGAAGATGAAAACCAGAGAACAGAACGTCGTCTCTACGGTTATTTATCCTGAATAAACAGCAGCAGCATCACTGTTAAAAACATATTTATTTATATAATTAGTGCAATTAGAGGAGCGGTGGAGGTACTTTTGTTCTATTACCTCACTGTAAATGTCCTGCGGTAGAAATGAACTGACTAATCAAGAAAATGTATTAAAATTACTGTATTCAGTCCATTAAGCTGTGATGCTATACATTATATCAGATTATTAATGTAAAAACCAGATAGAATCAACAAGCATAATTTAATTTGTGTTGAACAGAGCTGAGATATTAAAACTCATTCTAACATTATTGTTAGTTTAGAGTCCAGCTGCAGAACGTGATGTTTGTCATGTGGTTGGACTCAGACTGAATGTTGAAACTCTGGTGTGATTTGCAGCATCATTTCCTCTCTGTGAGAAAACTGAACCTCAGTTTGTCCTGAAACTTAGAAATTACACAAAGTAAAGCTTCACACCTTAATTCAGCAGACAAACAAACCCAGAGGTTCTCACAGCTGTTTTCCTGCCAGATGTTTAGTTCAGGTTTAAACTTCAGTCTGACTGTCGCCCTCCGGTGGACGCAGCAGGAACAGCCACAGAAACAGTCTCAAGATTCAAACGTTAAATGTGGATTATTGTTGGTGATGAAGACAGAAATAAACTGTATTGCTGACGTGTGTTTTGTGTTTTCAGAGGATTTAACTAAATCTGAGGACAAAGATGAGCTGAAGAAGGAGGGAGACGACGGCAAAGCAGCGAAGAAGACCGATGATCCGGAGGTAAACGCCGCTTTAACATCCACCTCAGTTACTGCGCTGAGATTTACTGATTTCACTCAGTATAACGTCTCACCTGCAGATTATCGAAATCCCAGACGAGTCTGAAAAATCTCCCACTGAGAAAAAGGAAGTCGACGCTGCTGGAGAGAAGGAGGAGAAAGAAAAGGAGATGGACGGAGACGAAGGGAAGGAGAAGGAGGCCGAAGACTCGAGCAAAGACAAGGAGGAGAAAGAAAAGAGCTCAGAGAAAGACTCAGAGGTGAAGGGTGAAGCTTCGGAGGGAAAGACGGAGGCAGAGGAGGAGAAAACTAAAGGTGAGACGAGGGTTTTTTTTCCAACCTGCTCATTTATTCACAGGATTCTAATAGACACGAAAAACTCTAAACGAAGTTCATCTGAAGTCGTCGTAGCAGATAATTTCTAAGCTCCAGCTCAGGCCTGATTATTGTACAGAATAAGTAAAGTGTGGCTGACTTCTCTTCATCCCAGCAGCACCATGTTGAACTATAGAATCCCTGCAGTTCTACACTTTCATTTAGCACACGCCTTTATCCAGAGCAGCGCACACCTGAGCTCCATCACCTGTCAGAAATCACAGGAATACAGTCGTCCCTCGTATCGCGGTTCACTTTTCACAGTCTAACTGTATCGCAGATTTTTAGATCGTATTTGCAGGATTTTGTGGAGTTTTGAGTTCAGGAGTCTGATGGACCATGAACAGTTTCTACCCATGTTCCATCAGACTCCTGAACTCAAAACACCTGTCTACCTGAATGCACAATGTCACTTTTTGCTGCTTTAATGCAGTTTCCCAACATATTTCTCCTATTCTACTGGTTCTTATTCCATCTCATTTACCTCCCATATTGTAAATATCTGGCCTCCTTTGCAGATGTTGTCATTTATAATATTGCTTGTTATATATGTACTTTTGATTATATTATTTGATGTTGATATTTTATTTCTTAATGCTTGTTGTTGTGCACCGTCCAACGGAAGCTATTTATATTTTCATCATGCCATGTATGATGACAATAAAGCCATTCTAAATCTGATTCTAATAGGTATTTTCATATATTATTTTAATTATTTTTGCGATAAAATAAGCATTTTCTAGCCTAAAAAATTGAAAACAATCTAAAAAAAATATAGAAAATAATAATTAAAACATATTAAAAGAATATTAGATCAAAATAAAAAGCATAGCATGCAGCGCTGGGCTCTGATTGGCTCAGCGACTGTAGCATCAGTCTCCTCCGTCTCCTGTTTATAGCAGCGTTCAGCTTCTCGCCTCGTCCGCTTCACATCAACATCTGTCCGCTGCGCATAGCGTTGCTCTGCGGTGTTGTGTTTTTGTGAAATTTTCATAGAAACACCAAATCTATTTGAAGCCCTACGATGTCGATCCAATGTTCTGCGCCTTCTAAGGCTTCTGGCACAAGCGCCAGAGGAAGATGCTTACCATCGCAGAAAAGGTGGAACTCCTTAAAATACATAAAAACAATAGAATAAATATTGAAGTCGCTACTTTGCGGATTTTCGCCTGTTGCAGAGGGTTCTGGAACCTATAGATAGATGAGGGAGTGCTGTACTCCACCTGTATCCAGTAACAGTCTCTAGCTTCTTACAGTTTCAGTATGAGTTTCTCTTGTTTCAGCAGATGAAGGCAAAGACGAGAAGATGGACACGAGTTCTCCTGCCGAGGAGAAAAAAGGTAAAAACACTCAGAGCTGCAGCTGAGGAAGAAAATCGTTTCACTCGGAGACATCTTACTTCTAATGATCTACTTTATGTCTGCTGTTGGTGTTACAATGTCAGCTTCAGTGTTAAAATTAACCGACCCGCATGTTTTTATTGCTGCAGAACAAAAGGAGGAGAAGGAAGCGGTGAAATCAGACGATTCTGGTAAACTGCAGAACGGAGAAAACGCCAAAGAAGGAGCTGCAGCGCCGGTGGTGAACGTCACCGAGGAGAAGAAGAAGGCGACGAAGCAGCGGTTCATGTTCAACATCGCAGACGGAGGATTCACAGGTGGGTTCTCCGCTCTTCTCTGCTCTTTGTTCTGTTTCAGGTTCTAGTTCTGACCTGTCCGATCTCCTTTCAGAGCTTCATTCTCTGTGGCAGAACGAGGAAAGAGCCGCCACCGTCACCAAAAAGACCTTCGAGATCTGGCACCGCCGCCACGACTACTGGCTGCTGGCCGGCATCATCCAGTATCCTTTAAACAGAACCACTGTTCACCCACCTCAGAGGGTCTACTGTAGGAGAACCCTGAGGACTGACCAGAGCAAGGCTGTCAAACTCAGTTTAGTTCAGGTTCCACATTCAGCCCAGTTTCATCTCCAGTGGACCAGACCAATAAAACCACAGCATAATAACCTAAAAATAACCACAACTCCAAATGTTTCCTTTGTTTTAGTGCAAAAAAAAGTACATTCTGAAAATGTTAACATTTAAGGATTTACCTTTTTACAAAACATTATGAACAACCTGAAATTTCTTCACAGAAATAAGATCAATTTCAACAACATTATGTCTCAGTTTATCATTTACACATTACAACTTACAGATCACAGAGTGTCGACAAAGGAACACAACATTTTGTCATCTGGAACTGAATGAGTATTTTACTTTATGATCAAAACGACAAAAGTCAGACAAAGAAAAGACAAAAAACAACAAAAACAAGACAAAATATTGCAAAAACGAGACACAAAGCGACAAAAAAATGGACCAACAACACAAGCGAGACAACAAAAAGGCCCAAAATGACAAAAACAAGACAAAAAACAACCAATAAAATGAAACAAAATGATAAAAATAAGACAAAAAACAAACAAGATAAAAAGGAAACATGAAACGACAAAAACATGAGACAAACGACAAAAGTTAGACAAAAAAAGACAAAAAACAACATAAACAAGAAAAATATAAAAAACGAGACACAAAACGACAAAATCGAGACAAAAAAAACAACAAATAAAGCGAAACAAAATGATAGACAAAAAAACACAAGCGAGACAAAAAGGAAACAAAACGACAAAAACATGAGACAAACGACAAAAGTTAGACAAATAAAGACAACAAACAACATAAACAAGAAAAATATTATAAACGAGACACAAAATGATAAAAAGACAAAAAAACACAAGCAAGACAAAAAGGAAACAAAACGACAAAAACATGAGACAAACGACAAAAGTTAGACAAATAAAGACAACAAACAACATAAACAAGAAAAATATTATAAAAAACGAGACACAAAATGATAAAAAGACAAAAAAAACACAAGCGAGACAAAAAGGAAACAAAACGACAAAAACATGAGACAAATGACAAAAGTCAGACAAAACAAGACAAAATAAGACAAAAATCTGACACAAAACGACAGAAGAACAATCTAGTATTTTTACTTTAAGATCAAAACAACTTGTCATGGTCAAGAAATTATTTTAAATTTACAGTTTTGCAAATGTACAGTTTGCAGTTAATGTCTTCTCTGGAATTTTTACACTTTGAGGGCCGGATTGGACCCTGTGGCGGGCCGCTTTTGGCCCGCGGGCCACATGTTTGACACCCCAGGACCAGAAAATAAAGATCTGTTACCATCTGAGCTCAGTGAAGTTAGCCAGTGTTAGCATGTACGACTGAGAGGCGTTCAGGGAGGTTGTAGCATCTACAGACAGACAGCATATGATGCATTCAGAGGACGTGTGTAAATTCTACCTTCAGAAAAATGGTCCCTGCATCCGCATCAGTGAAAGGTGAACAGGACGGCCCTGTTAGTTAGTCCTGCTCGTTACCTGCTAACATCCTCAGATGTTGCTGCTGTTGTCCTGACGACGGCCTCCAGACACGGCTACGCTCGCTGGCAGGACGTGCAGAACGACGTGAGGTTCGCCATCCTCAACGAGCCTTTCAAAGGAGAGATGAGCAGAGGAAACTTCCTGGAGATCAAGAACAAGTTTCTGGCTCGCAGGTTCAAGGTGAAGCGGCGCTCCTGGTCACATGACCCCTCCGTGGTGTCTGTGTGACGTCTGATTGGTCGCCTTTGTTTGCAGCTGCTGGAGCAGGCGCTGGTGATCGAAGAGCAGCTGCGCCGGGCCGCGTACCTGAACATGACCGAGGACCCGGCCCACCCCTCCATGGCCCTGAACACCCGCTTCAGCGAGGTCGAGTGTCTGGCCGAGTCCCACCAGCACCTGAGCAAGGAGTCCATGTCCGGGAACAAACCTGCCAACGCTGTGCTGCACAAAGGTAACACACCTGCACAAAGGTAACACACCTGCACAAAGGTAACACACCTGGACGGAGAAAGACGAGTTCCTGACCTGCAGATCCTCCGTCTCTGGTTTTATTGAAACTTCTTCATCATAAACTGAACATTTAAAATGCTGTCTGTGAAATTTTACCAGAATATTTAAAACACTTTCTGAGATAAAATCTTTTAAAAACTGTCCGTCGTCCCTCTTTCATCAGATTTATTCTCACATTAAATCTGAGTCTGTTGAACAACAATATCTGAGGAACTATTAGAGACAAAAAACCTTTTTCTAAAGAAATTTATAAAACTTCAGATTAATATATGAAAAGTTTTCCAAAACTACCACGAAAAGATGCAGAATCACCACAAAAATATGTAAAACTACCACGAAAAGATTTAAACTGAGTCTGTTTGAACAACAATATCTGAGGAACTATTGAAGATAAAAACCTGAAATTTTCTCTGTTATTTCTCATCATGTCTTTGATTCAGAATATATAATATTGAATTATTCAGTAAAGAATGTTTTGATAAAAAGTCAGATGTGTCACAACATACCTTGACCTACAAATCATGACCTACATCTGTTAAAATAATCACAGCAACGTAATTTAATCTAAAATCAATCCAATTTTATCATAAAACATGGATTTTTCAAAAGAAATTTATAAAATTTTAGATTAATATATGAAACACTTTTCAAACCACCACAAAAAGATGCAAAATCACCACAAAAAAGCTTTAAACTGAGTCTGTTTGAACAACAATATCTGAGGAACTGTTAAAAACCTGAAATCATGTCTTTGGTTGAGAATCTGTAATAGTAGATCAATAATCTTTGGTTATTGGGGAGTTAAATCATGAAAATAACTGAAGCTGTCATGAAAAATCTCTTCTTTGAGCTCATCAATAAAAACACGAAATAATGATTTAAACATGTGACAGAACATCACCAGAAGACAACTTTAAAATATTCTCTGTTCTATATTCCAATGCAAAGATCAGAAACTAAACATTATTTCTATTTTCAGCTGTTTTCTGGATGAATCTATCAGCTGTTTGGTGTCTAAAATGTTGATTGATTGTTCTAAATTAATTGAATATCTGATTGATGAGCTGTTGCAGCTGTGTTGATGATAGAATACAGTTTAAACCAGACTGAAAAGGGTCGACTTCACTGCTGTGGTTTTAGAAGTTTCACTTATTTTTTCCTCATCTCTCAATAGTCACACTTTATCTTGAATCCTGACGGTCTGTGGCGTCCAACGGTAGAGTTCAGCTCCTCTGGGACACGTGAACCTCGATGCCTTTGGTTTCCTACATTTCCATTAGTTGCCATGTCAGCTGCTCTGTTTGCATCTTCATCGGTTTCTCTTCCAGTGAAAAACTGGTGGATATGAAAAGTTTGTGGTTTGGTTTGAGAGAAGTGTTGCAGGGAAAAGGCAGCAACTGTGTAAACACGCATATTTAAATGTCCTAATAATAGCTGCTAACATAACGACAGGCGTACGTCAGACACGAAGCTGCAGGTAAAAATAGATGATTCCAGGTGTGTTCTGTGTTACAGCATCAGGAAACAGAAACATGAACCTCACTGCCTTTTACCACTGTTGGTCACAGCTGATGGCTGTTTGGTTGCACTGAGAGCTGCAGAATGTTTCAGGTTTTAGAGGAAATGGCTTGTTCAAATGGTAAATATTGACAAGAGATGATCTGTTAATGCTCTGTCACGTTTTAGAAATGGCTGGGAATTCAACACGTTAATTACGATTAATTAATTACAGAAAAAATAACGCGTAAAAAAAATAACGCAAATAATCGCACCTTTCTCAGTTCTCTAATTTCTGGTACACTGGTAACACTGATGAACACTTCAACCCAGTAGGTGGCGCTAATGAACCTAAAGTCTGTTTGCAGCCGTGAAGAAGATGCACAAGACACACTGAGTGAACTTTCTCTTTCATTACGAAAACTGTTCAGCAAAAAGTATTTCTGAAAGCATCTGAGGCAAGAAAAAAGCTGCTGAATCCGTCCTCGTTTTAGTTCAGCTACGGATGGTTTAGACCAGGGGAGTCAAACTCATTTTAGTTCAGCCCAGTTTGATCTGAAGTGGTTCGGACCAGTAAAATCACAGCGTAAAAACTTAAAAATAACTCCCAATTTTTCCTTTGTTTTAGTGCAAAAGAGTATGTTCTGAAAAGTCCACATTTAAGGAATTATCTTTTTACAAAACAACCTGAAATTTCTTAAGAAAAATGAATGCAGTTTCAACAACATTATGCCTCAGTTTATCATTTAAACACTAAAACTTCCAGATCACAGAGTGTCAGGAACAAAACATTTAGTCACATATCTAGTATATAGATAGCATGTTACTTTATGATCAAAACCACAAAAGTCAGACAACATAAGACAAAAAACAACAAGACAAAATATTACAAAAATGAGACAAAATGACAAAAAATGAGACAAACGATACGAAACAAAACAGACAAAAAATTAGACGAAAAAGTTACAAAGCGACAAAAAAATGGACAAACGACAAAAACGAGAAAGAGTTATGTAAATGACACAGACAAGACAAAAAATGACAAAAGCGAGAAACAAAATGACAAAAAATGTGACACAAATGACAAAAAAAGACAAAAAAACAAAAACGAGACAAAATATTACAAGAAATAGACACAAAATGACAAAAGAACAAGGAACAATCTAGTATTTTACTTTCTGATCAAAACAACTTGTCCTGGTCTAGAAATGATTTTAAATTTACAGTTTTACTAATTAACAATCTGCAGTTAATGTCTTCTCTGGAATTTTTACACTTTGAAGGCCGGATTGGACCCTCTGGAGGACCGGTTTTGGCCCGCGGGCCGCATGTTGGACACCCCTGGTTTAGACGTTTAATTAAAGTTTTGCAATGCATCAGACCTCTGCTCCCCGCGCCTCATTTGCATAAATGAAACTACTTTATGCAAATGAGCTACGGAGCAACGCACCTTAATGTTAGCTACTACAGTCCTGGTACCGGCTAACGGTGCAGCCATCCCATAATAGACCACTTTTCAAGACACTGAAGATGCTTGAGTTTACAGAAAGTCTTAAAATGTTGAACATAATCGCTATAATTGCACTTTGAGTTTGCTGTAATCTGTGAATGTAATAGATGAAAAATGCAGATAAATAGAAATGAAACTAACGTTTTTGTTGTTTAAGTTCACGTATATATTCATCCATTCAGTCAACCAAAATGTATTTAAATTGAAAAACATTGCTTATTATGTCAAATATTGCTATTTGACAAAAATGCGGTTAATTAATTACAAAGTCTCTAATTAATTAGATTCATTTTTTTAATCGCATCCAACTGCTAGTTTTAAATCTTAATACTCAACTAGGGCTGAAAAGATTCCTCAAGTTATTCGAGTAATTTGATTACTAAAATTCCTCCAGGCAAATTCCTCTGAATCGAGGCTTCGTTTAATTAACTACATGCTAGAACCAGGTCATGAAATGGGGGACCGCGGTCCGAGGCCGGAACCAGACTTCATTTGATACAAACCAGGTCCTTCAATTTGACACGACACTTCTATTTTAACCAGCGCAGTTTTTTTTTATTACAGCAGGAGTGTCCAACCACTCCGGTCTAAACAGTCGTCTAAACTAGCCGTCGGTGAACTAAAACCAGGACAGATTCAGCTGCTGCATCGCATATTTCTTACCTCAAATACTTTCAGAAATACTTTTCCCTGAAGCGTTTTGAAATAAAAGAGAAAGTTATGTTTATCTAACGCATCTGCCGGACCGTCAAGCTGACAGCTCGGTCACGTGACCACAGCGCTGTCATGTGACAATGTTGTGTCCCGCTAGTGACCGCCCACCACGCGTGTGATTTTCAGACGTGACGCGTTTACATGCTGGAAAAATGCATCTAGTGGACATGAACCTTCACTGTGTGTTTTCTGTAAACATTCAGGCACCGGCCGGAATTCCGGTGTGCAGCGTCGGCGTTTGGCTGGAAAAAAAAAGAAGATAGGCCCACATTGCCAATCGAGTTCATCTACCAATAGAATGAGGGGACAGCAGCTTTTACTCTCAACCAAACTAATATCAGTAGCCAATGGGGAGTAGAGTGGGGGCGGGTCTTAGAAAGACGTTGAGATCCAGCTGCAGCACTCAGAGAACGTAGTATTCCTCTATTCCACAGCGCGCTCACTTCCACTTTTGATGCTGTGACGTGCAGCCTTGTGCGGAATCCGATTTCTCGATTAATCACCAGAATACTCGATAGAATACTTGATTACTAAAATAATCGATAGCTGCAGCCCTATACTGAACCAAAGTGCAGTTTGACTCGAATCAAATCTCAGAATCTGTCCTTCTCGCTGGTTTTGTCTCTTCAGTTCTCAAGCAGCTTGAGGAGCTTCTGAGCGACATGAAGGCTGACGTCACTCGTCTCCCGGCGACCATCGCCAGGATCCCTCCGGTCGCCGTGCGGCTGCAGATGTCGGAGAGGAACATCCTGAGCCGGCTGGCGAGTCGCGGCCCCGAGGTCACGGCTCAGAACCAATCGCAGGGCTCGCAGCAGATGCAGGTGCCGCGCTGACTCGTCACCTGACCTCACCGCCACGTAGCAGACTCCTCCCCCTCAACTCCATGTACAGCACAGTCAGGTTAGTCGTCCTCGCTCTGCACCACCTCCCACCCCGGACCCTCAGAACCAGGCTGCTGCACTCTGATTGGACGCGTACATGTCGGGGCGGAGCCAACGAACCGTCACTTCTTTCTCCTCACCGGGATCAGATTCGGTCGTCCGACGGCGTCCTCCGTCCCGCCGCCGGCCGAGTTAACTGTATGTATCACGAAGCAGACGAGGACGGACGCAGAAAAAGCAGCATGTTTGGACTTTACCGGTGCTTTGTAGTGACTTTTATTAAACTACACGAGGGATTTTTCTTGTCATTTTCACCTTTAGGAACTTGTGAAGGTTTTTTTTTAGAAGTCGTGTCCTCACCTGTGTGAGAGTGTGTTTAACCGGGCATATAGATGTGCGTCTCTACTGCAGACAGACTGTTACTGTCACTTTTATATCTGTTACCTCTTCTCGTGTCCTCACCCCAGCTGTTCTGTTAGGCCCACCAGAACCGTCAGACCCAGTTCCCGTCCTGTCAGGTCCACCTGAGCCCGACCAGCACCTCCACATTCCTCCACAGACCAGAAGTCTCCTGAAACATGCGGCAGGTTTGGAGAATGAAGGAAATCTTAAGTTAATTTAATTTCTTACTGTCTGTTGTTCTGTTGTTTTACATGATTGAATCTTGTTACTATGGTTACCACCTCGCTGTTTCTATCGTTGCTGTTTGTTTTTATGGACTACAATAAAAACTCAACAGTTTCTCAAGTTTCCGTCAAATATTTGAAAGTAGATTTCTGAGTTAAAAGGCTTCATCCACACGCGTAACTTTTTGAAATGCTGCTTTTTCTTCGTGTTTTATCCACACAAGCAGTTTTAGAAAACACTTTGCAGGGTGGAGCTGTTGGTTTGTGATGTCCCAGTGTGCACCGTCATAGTGGTGAAAGTAGTGCTGCTGTGAACAGAATTTATACCCGTTTACACGTAAATCCAGGTGTTCTAATAGACTGATCAGTCGACACATGCAGGACATCACATGATGGTGACATGTAACACTGGTAGACGCTTCATCAGAATCTATAAACCTACTGAGCGATAGAAACTTTCACTTAAATGCATCAAAAGCTGAAAGCAAACAACACAAAATCTGGTTGAATGATCACCTCCACCTCCTCCACCACCTCCGTCACCTCCATCACCTTCATCCATGTTTATCAGGAAAGTACAAAGAAGGTGACAAATTAAAGGACAAAACAACATTTCTGGACTTTCCTTCTCTGCAGCTCTGCTGGAGGCTGAACGTTGTTGTAATGATGTTAGTGCTGTCTGTCCACTAGAACAAGTCCTGATTCTATCTGTTCCGTATAGAACCACCCAGTCACATCTACTCATTGCTGCAGGTTTTTCTTTAATCTGCCACTAGTATAATTCTGTGGATCCTGACACCAGTTCTGGAAAATGCAGCTGTTTCGACTAAACAAATGCGCCGCACAAAGACACGACATACTTTGCATGGAGCCTGGAAACACGAGGGGAAATTTACATGGAAGCAAATTACTCTGGAAGCAGAGTCAGAGAGGTCGAAGGAAGACGGAGGAAGCAGGAAGACGAACATTTGCTCCCAGAGATAGTTGAGTCATTTAGGAAATGAGAGCAAATTACAGGACGGGAGGATCAGCTGCTGATGAAGCCTCAGATGTGATCGGGACCAAGTGAAGCTGCTGGAAGAAGAGCTGAGGTCAGTTTTACCGGACGAACACTGAACATCGTCTCAGAAACACAGGAGGACGATTCAACCATCAACTCCAGTTAAACTCCGGTTTCCAGTTGGTCCACACGATGTCCTGTCGGTGAGTTTATTCCACGTCTGTCTCATTTTTTCTTGTCTTCAGATGATTTTGTTCTTGTGCTTCAGTTCTGTGTCTTTCCAATGTGACTATTTCTCCATTTCCTGCTGTTGATTCCACCTGACTTTTTCTCTACAACAGGGCTGTCAAACTCATTTTAGTTCAGGTTCAACATTCAGACCAATTTGATGTCAAGTGACCAGTAAAATCACAGCATAATAACCGATAAATAACCACAACTCCAAATTTTACTCTTTGTTTTAGCGCAAAAATGTTCACATTTAAGGAATTATCTTTTTAAAAAACATCATGAACAGCCTGAAATTTGTTAAGAAAAATAAATTCAATTTCAGCAGCATTATTCCTCAGTTTATCATTTACACATTACAACTTCCAGATCACAGAGTGTCTACAAAGGAACACAACATTTAGTCACCTGGAACTGAACAATGTAGTAGTTTACGTTTTGATCAAAACAACAAAACTCAGACAAAAGGCAAAAATCTATAAAAATAAGACAAAATATTACAAAAATGAGACAAAAAACGACAAAAAATGAGACAAAAAAATTATACAAAAAAGTTACAAAGCAACAAGAAGATGGACAAACAACAAAAACGAGACAAAGAATTACATAAATGACACAAGCGAGACAAAAATGACAAAAGCGAGAAATGGAACGACAAGAACATGAGACAAATGACAAAAGTCTATTCAAGTCATGGGTGTCTTGGTGGCCTCCCTCACTAGTCTCTTTCTAGTAACTCCTTCAGAGGAGTCATAGGTGTCTTGTGTTAGGATTTATTATTTTTACTATTAAACATACTGCTGGCTTAATACTGGTATACACATTGCATTATATGCTACATAGAAGAGTTGTGTTGATCTGTGAATGAATGAGAGGGTCCTGAACATTATCTCACACTATGTGAATTGGGATAAAAAAGAAAAAAAAGTTGAATAGCACCAGGTCTGAGAGAGGGAAAAGCATATCCGCTTACACTCAAGACATATCAGACACACGAACATGCACCGTAGACACACATACACCTGTGCACGCTCACACACACTTACTCAAAGACACCACATCCAGCTCACTTCTGCCTTATCAGGGACTCATACACACCACATTCAGTCCTCACAACACAGTAGAAACACCTCTACATTCACACATCACCTCAGTCATGTGTGAATTGCTCTCTAGTCTGTTTCTTGTAACTCCTTCAGAGGAGTCATAGGAGTCTTGGTGGCCTCCCTCACTAGTGTCTGTGTTGTTGTCAGGTCTCTCTTCTGTCTCACAGTGAGGCTGATTCAGTCTGAGGAGGAAAATCAAGAATCAACATATTTTACATGAATTTGAATCCACTTTGTGAAACCTCTAGCAGGAAGACATGATTTGTTGAATGAAGGCTGTTTGCTTCGGAGGCTGTAAATGATTTGTGTAGCAGGTTGTGGTGTCACGGTGCAGAGGTGCGTGTCTTTGTGCTGTTGCCAGCTTCTGAAACACAACGCCGTGGGGCTGCGCTGATAACAACACAAATAATTTACTAGCTGGAAGTACACACACACACACACACACACACACACATATATAAACAAACACACACACATCCACATAAAGAAACACACACACACACACAGACACATGCAAACATAGACACACACACACACACACATATAAACAAACACACACACATCCACATAAAGAAACACACACACACACACACACAGACACATGCAAACATAGACACAGACACACACACACATAAATGTACGTGACAACAGACACACACATGCAAACATAGACACACACACACACACAAATGTACGTGACAACAGACACACACACATGCAAACACAGACACACACACATAAAGAAACACAGACATAAGCAGACGCACACACACTCACTCAAACACTCACGCAAACACACAGACAGACATGCACATGTACACATAAATAAATACAAACACACACACACACACACACACACACACGCACACACACTCGGAGGGGGAAGGCTGTGTGTGAATGAGGAAGTTGTGCGACCTTTGTGTTCTAGTTGTTTTCACACCTGGAGCTGCAGAACAACAGAACGGCAGCAGCAGGTGTGATTCTGTCCACAGACCGAAGCTCTGAGCTTCTGCTCTGGTTCTGGTTCTGGTTCTGGTTCTGGTTCTGGACGAGGGGCTGAGGATGGATCTCTGAGCTCCGGTTCTGGGGTCAGAGGCAGATTGAGGGCAGATTCCGGCCGTCAGCTCTTCTGGTTCCTGTCTTGCTTTCACTACTTTGTGAAAGGAGACGTAAAAAGGAAGGAAGAGCAGAGCGAGAGCTGAGAGGAGGCGAAGGACGAGCAGCACGGCAGCTTCACCTGCAGGGTCGGTTCCAGCTGCACAGGTGGAGGTTCTGAGCTCAGGTGGAGCCGTGACATCAGAGGAGGTCACCGGAGGAGTCAGACGGACAGAAAGTTTAGATTCCCAGAGAGGAAGTGTCGAGGAGGGGACGGTTTCTTTGTCGTGTCGCCGGTAAAAGGCTCCTCGCTGCGTCTGCACAGGTTCCACCGAGTCTTCTGTGAGGTTCTCGCGTTCCTGGCAGCAGCAGCAACAGAACCATGGTCCGGTGAGTCCCTCCGCTCGCTCCTTTCTTCGTGTTTCTCGCTGCAACTTCTCTGTTTCCATTCCTCCTTCTTCTCTCCAGCTGCCGTCCGTCATGTGATCCGAGAAGCTGCTCGAAGTCTGAGCAGAAAAATCCTGTTTGGTTCTAAAGAAAGAACCTCCACGTTCTCCGGTTCTGTGGTTCTGCAGCCGGCAAACCGTCGCTCTATTCCGTCAGTTTCAAAACCGTTTCATGATTAAAAAAAAAAATCAACAATAACCTTTATTTATGGAGCTCCAACTAAAGAGGTTCTTCACAACACAACACTCGGAACATGAACTGGATTTATTCACTGAAACCTCACTAAACTCTAGATTCTAGTTTTATTTTCACGCTTTTACTGATGTTAAAAATTCATTTATTGTCGTTAAAACATTAGTGAGGAATCATTTTAACTGAATCTCAAAGTTCACTTCTTTTATCTGAGGTTCCTGAAAACAGAAACTTTAGGAACCCTTCGTTCAGCTGGAGGCTCCAACATCTGGATTTGTTCTGAACTGAGGATTATTTTACGTTTATTTTCCTCTCAAACAAACGCAGAATGAAGCTTCTCACATTTTATACTTTAATGCCGAGACATAGTTGAGTTTAATCAATAAACTGCAGCTCTGATTTTATTGATATTTGAATGAATGATTAGCTGCTTAGATGACGATGAAGAAAAGCTTCTGCTGCTTTTGGTTCTAGTTGTCCAAACGTTCAGTAAAATATCTGTAAACGTGCTGCAGATTTCTGCTCATAAATGTTTAATTAATACAGAACGTTTAATTAGTCGACGCAGAATTCATCATTCAGGCTGCAGGAAAACGGAATAAAATATAATATAGTGACACGATGTGTTTGTGTGTTAATTAAAATAAAGCTTATTTTATATATTTAGTATTTAGATGTACTGCAATATTTAAACTGGTTTTAAATTAAACTGAAAATAGAAAATGACCTGAAATCTTTAAACCGTCAGAAACAAACTGCTGCAGTTTTCTGTTTGTTTCTACAATTATTTAATGTTTTGTTTATGAGATGTTGTGGGTTCCTCAGTGGGAATTAATCACACACTGTGTCTTAGTTGTGTGTATTATGTATTAATTGTGTATTAGTTGTATTATTTGTATGTCTGTTGTGAACTTGTCTGTTTTTGTATATTAGTTGTGTATTAGTTGTTTTATTTGTATGTTACTTGTGTGTTTGTTGTTTACTTGTATGTTTTTGTGTATTAGTTGTGTACTAGTGTTCTGCAGTTGGTCCTACAGGGACATCAGCGGTCTGTATTGTTCGTTAGTTGTGTGTCAGCTGTGTGTTTGTGTGTCAGTGGTCTGTTTTTTATGTGTATTAGTTGTATTTTTGTGTATTATTAGTTGTATTAGTGTGTTAGTTGTGTATTTGCATGTTTTGGTGTAGTAGTTGTGTATTTGTGTTCTCCAGGTGGCTCCACAGGGACATCAGCGGTCTGTATTGTGTATTAGTTGTATATTTTTGTGCATTAGTTGTGTATTAGTTGTGTGTTTGTGTTCTCCAGGTGGTTCCACAGGGACATCAGCGGTCTGTATTGTGTATTAGTTGTATATTTTTGTGCATTAGTTGTGTATTAGTTGTGTGTTTGTGTTCTCCAGGTGGTTCCACAGGGACATCAGTGGTCTGTATTGTGTATTAGTTGTGTGTTTGTGTTCTCCAGGTGGCTCCACGGGGACATCAGCGGTCTGTATTGTGTATTAGTTGTATATTTTTGTGCATTAGTTGTGTATTAGTTGTGTGTTTGTGTTCTCCAGGTGGTTCCACAGGGACATCAGCGGTCTGCAGGCCGAGGAGATGCTGAAAACTCGAGGAATTCCCGGCAGTTTTCTGGCTCGACCCAGTAAGAAGAACGTTGGAGACTTTTCTCTGTCTGTCAGGTACCAGAAGCTGAAACTTCCTAAAGTCTTCTGCTCTCCTTAACGCCACGGTTTGCTTCAAACCAGCTGAAGCTGCAGAGAATTTTCCGCTGCAGTTTGTGACCTCGACAACATCAGTCTGAGCTGATTCTGTTCCTCAGATTAAACTTTCATTTGGTTTGACATTAATGACAGAAATAAAAGGATTTTATAAGCAGATAAATACGGTTTGAAGTTTGAATTTTGATTCTGTTTGAGCTAAAAGCGGAAATGTGAAGCTGCTTTAACCTGCTGGAGGGTTTTTATCTCATCATCTGAACGCTTGAATTTAAAGATCAGGCAGTGTAAAGCTGTAAAAAGTAAAATCTAAAAAAAAATGAAAAGAAAAAGTATTTTTACTGACATTAAGGTTTTTTATTTAAGCAGTTTTCTGAATTGTTAACCCCTAGATGCTCCAGTAATTGGACCCCACACTATAAGAATCAATGTGTTTTTATACCATTTTTTGTGTCTTTTTTAAAGAATAATCATTTGTATTCTATTTTTGTCCTCACAAGAATAATTTCATGTTTGAAATGTGTTTATTTTCACTTTATAACAGATTTTGAACATATTGATGATTGAAAAAGAAGACTATTATACAGAATATCCATTTCATAGACATTTTTATGCTCTTTTTCTCTAACTGTTGCTTTCTTTCCTTCCTTAAAAGTCTAGAAGGTAACTTAAACATGTAAATGGAATGATATCAGAAGCATTTTTTTGAGGAATTGCTGGAAAATGAAGTGATAAAAACTTTTCTTTACAAAGGTATTGCAAGAAAACAACCTCAGCGGCTCATTTTGGACCCACTGATGCATCTAAGGGTTAATAATGGTGTCTTTCTGTTCATTTTATGCCTCTGTTGGTTCTACATCAGTCGATTCTGTCTGATAAGTTCTCTGAGTTATCGGCTCGTCTTTCTTCTGGGCTGAAGCCACAGAGCTGCTCGCTGAGGTTAATATCGATAGAGTGGAAAACACAAAGTAGTGGAAACTGTGACTGAAATGTTTCCGTTGGTTTCATTGATCCTGATAAAGATGCTGATCAGGATTGTGTAATAATCTGGACAGACCTGTAGAATCTGCTAAACACTGGGTGTTTAGAAATCGTTTATTTCAGCATTTTTACACTTCGATTCTTTTATATTTCAAAAACATGCAGCCTTTAAATTAAACAAAGGTGATGAGTTACTGTCAGGTGAGAAATTCTGACTGTAAAGCTAAAAGATATTTTATTGTTTTTCTAAAGATTTTCCTCTGAAGCTACAAACAGTTCCTGAAAATAGGAAGTTGAATCATTTTAATTTGGCTTTTTGGATGAAAATTGACAGAAAAAAAAGTCTTTCATGTTTCAAAGATTTCTATAAAGTGATGCTAATTAGTTGAAAATCTAAAATGCTTGATCTCTTGGAGGTCAGTTAAATCTATCATTAAGAAATGGAAGGAAGATGCAACATGAATAAATCTGACTAGAGCAGGACGTCCTCGAAAACTGAAAGATAGTAGTGAGGGAGGCCACCAAGATTCCTATGACTCCTCTTTTAGTAAATGTCATAAATTCTTGTAAAAAATAAATAAATAAATAAATTTAACTGACCATGATTTAATGTTTAAAAGCAGCAAAGGATGAATATTTTTGGGGAGTTTTCTGGAAGCTGTTATCTGCAGATGGAGTAGAGACTCAGAATGTGTCCCAGACAGATACAGCCACATATACTGGATATATTTATACATACATATGTATTTATTACATATTTCTGTATTATATTCATATTTTTGTCTGCTTCCCTGCAGGGTCGGTGAAGGCGTCACCCACATTCGTATCCAGAACACCGGGGATTTCTACGACCTGTACGGCGGGGAGAAGTTCGCCACGCTGTCCGAGCTGGTGGAGTACTACACGGCAGAGAACGGCATCCTGCAGGACAGAGACGGAACCGTCATCGAGCTCAAATACCCGCTCAACTGCTCGGACCCCACCACAGAGAGGTGCGTCGCTCTAAAGCGTCCCCCTGCAGGTCCATGTGGTCCGATCTCTGGTTCCTGCTGTCTGACACAGTTTGGTTAGTGGTTGGGTTAAATATAGGCGCTGACAGCGGCTGTGTTTCCTCTGCAAGATAATCTGATATTTCATCCCCTCTTCAGAGGAAACACTTTTACTCTCAGGACACTTTTAGATCATTTCAGCGTCCGAAATAAACAGATGTGGAGGCTTCAGTTCTTCATCTGCTGCAGGTCGACCAGAGCAGTTAAAACCTGCGACTCCACGTCTAAAACTGAACATGTTTTTATTAAAGATTAAGGTTTAAAATACAGAAAATACTCACAAACAAGTGTAAAGATTAAGACGTCTCCTCCTTTGGTGAACATTTTACTGCAGCTGAATGGCATGCAGGGCTGCACAGTGGCGTAGTGGTTAGCACTTTCGCCTTGCAGCTAGAAGATCCCTGGTTCACATCCCGGCTTTCCCGGGATCTTTCTGCATGGAGTTTGCATGTTCTCCCTGTGCATGCGTGGGTTTTCTCCGGGTACTCCGGCTTCCTCCCACAGTCCAAAAATATGCTGAGGTTAATTGATCATTCTAAATTGCCCGTAGGTGTGAATGTGAGAGTGATTGTTTGTCTCTGTATGTAGCCCTGTGACAGACTGGTGACCTGTCTAGGGTGTCCCCTGCCTTCACCTGAGTCAGCTGGGATAGACTCCAGCCCCCCATGACCCTAGTGAGGATTAAGCGGTGTATAGATAATGGATGGATGGATGGATGAATGGCATGCAACCACAAATAGTCATTATTTGGACAGATATTGCACAATGAGCCACGATCGTAGTAGAGAAGTGGTCATTTTTTCCCACTGAAACACATATAAAAAGTTGTTTTGTGCTGCTTGGAGAACATAATTTACAGACCAAAGCTTCTCTGTAGCTTCATTTATGCTCACACACTTTATTCATTTACTAAAAACTTTCAGCTCCTGCAGTTCAAACACAGCTTTATTATGATTTTTAATATTATTCTGATTAATTATTCAGACTGAATCTCAGGATAATGTCATATATGTTAAATCCAGTTGAGCTCAAACTAAACTAAAAGTGATTTATTCATAATAATATTCTAATATTACAGCTACAGGCTGCGTGTACTGTTTACTTGTCATTGGTGGGTTTTAAAGGCATAAATGTTAAATGTCTTTTAAAAATTGTTAAAACTACGCCATTTTTCAAAGTCAAAAACGGTTAAAACTGAAAATATCAATGGAATTTGTACTTTATGATGGTACTTGAACATATCATGAGTGACTTGTGGTTCTGTCAGGTAAATTAATCAAATCTCAGCTTAAAATTGTCATAATTCATCAAAATCACTTTATTCTATATGTCTAACTTTAAAAAAAAATCACCAAAATGTAATAATAATAATAAAATAATAATATAGTATTGTAAAAAAAAAAAAAAAAAAAAAAAAAAGACAAACCCATAAGAGAAAAAAATTACCAAAAAAAAAACAAGAAAAAAAGTGTCAGAAATTCTCTGAAAATTATTTCAGTCACAGATGAAAAAGAATTTTTGGCTTTAATGAAAACATTCAACAAAATAGAACCAATGATCTCATTAAGTTTGTTGTAAACTATCGTGATAATTAATTAATCAGTTTGAGTCATTTTCTGATTTTAGAACCAAACAGCGGATTTATTAGAAATCCACAGAAAATAATCCACAGCTGGATCCAGAAAGAAGCAGAAGAATTACAAAAGTCCTACAGAACTGAAAAATAAAGACATAATGATTAAAAACTAAATAAATGAAGTTATTAATGGAGAAAAAGACGATACAGAATGTTATATTTATTATATATGTAGTTGTTTACTGAAGATCAGTTCAGTTTGGGAAGATTGAGGAAAGAATCCTCCACAGTTAATCCAGATGTGCTGTTACTAACTAGTGTTTACCTGCTGCTACTAACTAGTCTTTATCTGCTACTAACTAGTGTTTACCTGCTACTAACTAGTGTTTACCTGCTGCTACTAACTAGTGTTTACCTGCTACTAACTAGTGTTTACCTGCTACTAACTAGTGTTTACCTGCTGCTACTAACTAGTGTTTATCTGCTACTAACTAGTGTTTATCTGCTTCTAACTAATGTTTACCTGCTACTAACTAGTGTTTACCTGCTGTTATTAACTAGTGTTTATCTGCTACTAACTAGTGTTTACCTGCTGCTACTAACTAGTGTTTATCTGCTACTAACTAGTGTTTACCTGCTTCTAACTAATGTTTACCTGCTACTAACTAGTGTTTACCTGCTGTTACTAACTAGTGTTTACCTGCTACTAACTAGTGTTTACCTGCTGTTACTAACTAGTGTTTACCTGCTGTTACTAACTAGTGTTTACCTGCTGTTACTAACTAGTGTTTACCTGCTGTTACTAACTAGTGTTTACCTGCTACTAACTAGTGTTTACCTGCTGCTATTAACTAGTGTTTATCTGCTACTAACTAGTGTTTACCTGCTGTTAATAACTGTTTACCTGCTACTAACTAGTGTTTACCTGCTGTTACTAATGTTTACCTGCTACTAACTAGTGTTTACCTGCTGTTACTAACTAGTGTTTACCTGCTGCTACTAACTAGTGTTTACCTGCTACTAACTAGTGTTTACCTGCTGTTACTAACTAGTGTTTACCTGCTGTTACTAACTAGTGTTTAACTGCTGTTACTGTTTACCTGCTACTAACTAGTGTTTACCTGCTGCTACTAACTAATGTTTACCTGCTGTTACTAACTAGTGTTTACCTGCTGTTACTAATGTTTACCTGCTACTAACTAGTGTTTACCTGCTGTTACTAACTAGTGTTTACCTGCTGTTACTAACTAGTGTTTACCCGCTGTTACTAACTAATGTTTACCTGCTGTTACTAACTAGTGTTTACCTGCTGCTACTGACTAATGTTTACCTGCTACTAACTAGTGTTTACCTGCTGTTACTAGTGTTTACCTAATACTAACTAGTGTTTACCTGCTGTTACTAACTAATGTTTACCTGCTACTAACTAGTGTTTACCTGCTGTTACTAACTAGTGTTTACCTGCTACTAACTAGTGTTTACCTGCTGTTACTAACTAGTGTTTACCTGCTACTAACTAGTGTCTACCTGCTGTTACTAACTAGTGTTTACCTGCTACTAACTAGTGTTTACCTGCTGTTACTAACTAGTGTTTACCTGCTACTAACTAGTGTTTACCTGCTGTTGTCCTGCTGCCAGTTAGCTGGTAGTTTATTAAACAAGTTTAGCATCCTGCCACTGTTTAGCTGGTAGTTTAGTAGATCAGGTTAGTGTCCTGCTGCTAGTTAGCTGGTAGTTTATTAACCCTTGTGTCGTCCTGCGGGTCAAAATTGACACGTTTTAAATTTTGAAAATGTGGGGGAAAAAAATCTGTTTTCACAGTGGAACTTCTGATGTCCACATTTTCAACATTTTTGGGAAATCTTTGAAAATTTTTTAGTGGGGAAAAAAAAAGTTAAAATGTTTCTTAAGAACATTGCTTGATTTTTTTTTGTGAATGTTCTTAAAGAAAATATTAGAAGTTTTACTGATATATATGTAATCACTTTAGATATTTTTAGGATTTTTTACGAATATTTTGACTCCATCCATCCATCCATCCATCCATCCATCCATTATCTATACACTGCTTAATCCTCACTAGGGTCATGGGGGGGCTGGAGTCTATCCCAGCTGACTCAGGTGAAGGCAGGGGACACCCTAGACAGGTCACCAGTCTGTCACAGGGCTACATACAGAGACAAACAATCACTCTCACATTCACACCTACGGGCAATTTAGAATGATCAATTAACCTCAGCATATTTTTGGACTGTGGGAGGAAGCCGGAGTACCCGGAGAAAACCCACGCATGCACAGGGAGAACATGCAAACTCCATGCAGAAAGATCCCGGGAAAGCCGGGACGTGAACCAGGGATCTTCTAGCTGCAAGGCGAAAGTGCTAACCACTACGCCACTGTGCAGCCGAATATTTTGACTCATTTTTTGAAAATATTTACAAGAATTTTCTTGCCAAATTTGGGAGATTTTTTAAATAAAACTTTTAAGGGAAACTTTTAAGGAACTGGAGTTTTCTTCCTGAAGGTTTCGCCAAATTTCAGAAATTTGAGGAATTTTTGTGCTGATTTCTTGGATTTTTTTCAGACAAGGGAACAATATTTTTTGGTTCCCGTAAATGAGGACAACAGGAGGGTTAAACCAGGTTGGTGGCCTGTTGCTAATAATCTGGTAGTTTAGTAGATCAGGAGGGCACAGACCTGCAGATCTGCAGCTCAGCGGTTGTCGTTGTCTAACTTCCCTTTTGTCGCTGCGGTTGGAAACTTGAAGTTTTGACACTTTTGAAAGCACCGGCCAGACCCTCCTGTCTTCCTCTATTACACACTCCATTATGCTGCTGCTCACTTCCACCTTCCTCATCTCAGACTCTGTTCTGGGCCTTCAGCAGCTCGGTTCTGGTTCTGATCCGTCAAATCAAACAGAATCTAAAGGCAACAACCTGCAGTAATTCATTTTCAGAGCTGGAACCGTCTGAAACTAAATCAGCTGATTGTTATGTCAGTTTTATTGCAGCTCCCTCAGTGATCGGACAAGAATAAATCAAACATTATAGTTTATTGTTAGTTAAATAATTACTAGTTTACAGCAACATGTGGTGCAGGAGGATCACTGGTGGGGGGGGGGGCAGCTATAAATACTTTGTCCTCTTCAGCCACGAAATCTGTCATCAGAAACTTTCCGACCACAGCACAGGAAGTTTAGAAGAAGAAATCGAGAACTGTGACTAAATTAAGTCACAAACGCTGCAGCCGAGGCCCTCGAACGTACAGTGGACAGAAATAAATGACCTGCCAGCCACAGCAGCGCCTCTTTTACTGATTTTATCTAACGACTCTATTTGTGTTCACTGTACTGAGTCTGTTTCAGGGTTTTAACCGTCAGGTTTCACTCTGAGACACTTTACGATCACAGTGAGGGTTTTAAACAACACGAAAAACCAAAAAGTTGCTCTTTACAGGCGACAGAAATAAGAACAAAGCAGATTATTTACAGTGTGGTCGCAGACAGCAGACAGAAAAAACTGTAAAACTTTTTAGTTGTAATCTTTTAAATAATTTACTGTTATTTTGTTGATTTCCAATGTGTTTTTTTCCACTTTGTAAACTCATTTATGTAAAAGGTACTCTATAAATAATAATTATTAGTAGCAATAAAACCACAGAAGAAAAGCATTAACTAATGTGTTGGATGAAATTTAAAAAAATACTGACCAAAATGTGAATAACTAAAGGCAAGAATCAATAATTTTACATTTCACCATAGAAAAACATTATTTTTACTTTAATTACATCAATAAATTTACAGATATTTGCTGTTAATTATGAATATTAAGGACTGATAAATGTAAATGATTCTTTAATTGTAATTTTACACGTTTTCCCAAGTTTGTTAATATCAAATAAAATCAACAAAAAAGAACTGATTTACTTAACTATAAAAAACATCATGATGTTTAATATAAAAGTGTTTTGTTGTATTATTTTATATATGTTTTACAATGTTTAATTCAGTTTCAGTAAAAGAATAAATAGTTTTTTCTTTCACGATATTTTTATTGTAAAATTACACATTTTGCTACATTTAAATCAGCTGAAAATATTGTTAATTTATGGCTATATTTTGTTATTTTAAAGAAAAATTATGTATTTTACAGATTTCCTCTGGTTTGTTGAGTTACAAATAATATCTGTTACAAAACAGGTATTAATTTACACAAAAACAGCCCAAAACTATAAATAACTGCCAGGTCAAACATTTGTATTTTCATTAATAATAATTTGTTTATTCACAACATGTGACGTAAAATTACACAGATTTTAGATTATAATATTTATAGTATTTAAATCCACTAAAATGTAATTGTTTTACAGATTTTTTGAGCAATACGGTGTTTTATCATTTGTTTTATCTGTTTTTTCTGACACCTTTGCTGCCAGATTTGTGTACAATTTGTGTGTAATTGATAGATGTGAAATCTAAAATCCTAGAAGCTAAACTAGGCTGAAGGTATTTATTGAAAAGAATGAGAACAGCACTAACAAACTGCACCGATGATGTCTGTAGATCATACTTGGGTTCAGCTCCACCTGGTGGATCTTTTAATAAACAGAAACTTCTAAACTGGACTGTTTCAGCGCCCCATTACAGCATAATATTATTATTATTATTATTATTATTATTATTATTATTATTATTATTAATAATAATAATAATAATAATAACAATAATAATAACAATGATGATGGTGATGATGATGATGATGATGATGGTGATGGTGATGATGATGATGATAATAATAATAATAATAATAATAATAATAATAATAATAATAATGATGATGGTGATGACGGTGATGATGATAATAATAATAATAATAATAATAATAATAATAATAATAATAATAATAATAATAATAATAATAATAACTGAGTTAAACTGGAGTGTTTCAGCGTCTCGCAGCGTCTCCCTCTACCTGCTGACTCTCAGGTGTGTCGTGTCTCAGGTGGTTCCACGGTCACCTGTCCGGTCCGAGCGCTGAGAAGCTGCTGGCGGCCAAAGACGAACCCGGAACCTTCCTGGTCCGAGAGTCTCTGTCCAAACCGGGAGACTTTGTTCTGTCGGTTCTGACCGACGAGAAGAACCGGACAGGAGGGAAGAGAGTCTCACACATCAAGGTCATGTGTCAGGTGTGTTACTGTGTGTAACTATGGGTGTGTGTGTGGGTTATTCCCAGTGCTGTGTGTCATTTCCTGTCTTGTTGTGCAATAAGAGTCTGACGTTAATTCGTTTCCTCTCAGTTGTTTCAGCAGTTTGTGTTTCTTCTGTTTTGTTTCTCAGTGAACTGGATTGTGTGTTTGTAGAATCAACTGTGTGTTAATGCAGCTGACAGACACACAAACAGACACACAAACAGACACACAAGCGCTGAGCTTTTATTTAAGTGGAAACACTGTCAGCTTCCTGCCAGGGCTTTTATTCTGAAGGAGAAACAGTCATTTAGTGAATCAGGAAAATTCAGAACCTTTTTGTAAATATTAAATATCAGCTGGCTAACCTTTTAGTGAGACAAAAAAAACTGATTTAGATGAAAAATGCAGATTTGGTTCGTTTTCTTGAAAAAACATAAAACACGTGATGCATTCAAAGACAATCAGACAACTGACAATCTGATGATTCTTCCTGTTTTTGCAGTCTATTTCTGTTATATATGCTTTTATTCTGACAGTCTGTTGTGTTAATGACAGGGGTCTATTGTGTTAGAATAATAGATTGTGTGTTGTGTTAGAATAATAGGTTGTGTGTCTGTTGTGTGTCTGTTGTGTTAATGACAGGTTGTGTGTCTGTTGTGTTAATAACAGGTTGTGTGTCTGCTGTGTTAATGACCGGTTGTGTGTCTGTTGTGTTAGAATGACAGGTTGTGTGTCTGTTGTGTGTCTGTTGTGTTAATGACAGGTTGTGTGTCTGTTGTGTTAGAATAATAGATTGTGTGTTGTGTTACAATAATAGGTTGTGTGTCTGTTGTGTGTCTGTTGTGTTAGAATGACAGGTCGTGTGTCTGTTGTGTTAGAATAATAGGTTGTGTGTCTGTTGTGTTAATGATAGGTTGTGTGTCTGTTGTGTTAGAATAATAGGTTGTGTGTGTCTCTTGTGTTAGAATAATAGGTTGTGTGTCTGTTGTGTGTCTGTTGTGTTATTGACAGGTTGTGTGTCTGTTGTGTTAGAATGACAGGTTGTGTGTCTGTTGTGTTAGAATGACAGGTTGTGTGTCTGTTGTGTTAGAATAATAGATTGTGTGTTGTGTTACAATAATAGGTTGTGTGTCTGTTGTGTGTCTGTTGTGTTAGAATGACAGGTACACTGTTGGAGGCTCCGATCTGTTCGACTCTCTCACAGATTTGGTTGAATTCTACAAACGTAAAGGAATCGAGGAGATTTCTGGAAACTGGGTTTACCTGAAGCAGGTGAGCTGCAGGTGAACAACACCTGAGTCACTTTGTTAGTTTTCTTCCTGAAAGTGAAGCTGATGTTTATTAATCAGCTAAATGTTCCTCTCAGGTGTGTTCTGTGGGATTCTCTCACCTGTATCTCACCTGTTTTCCTCTGAATGCTTCCTGTATTCTACCTGTATCTTGCTTTTATTCTACCTGTATCTCGTATCTCACCTGTGTATCTTATTTGTATCTCATCTGTATCTTGCCTATATTCTACCTGTATTCTACCTGTATTCTATCTGTATCTTACCTGTATCTCACCTGTATCTTGTTTGTATCTCAACTATATTTCACCTGTATTCTACCTGTATCTTACCGTTATTTTACCTGAATCTTATCTGTATCTCACCTGTATTCTACCTGTATTCTATCTGTATCTTACCTGTATCTTATTTGTATCTTACCTGTATTTTACCTGTATCTCACCTGTGCAGCCATACTACTCGACCAGAGTGAACGCGGCCGACATCGACAGCAGAGTGAAGCAGCTGGATCTGACCTCAGATCAGCAGCAGCAGGAAGGAGAGAAGCTTAAAGCTGGATTCTGGGAGGAATTTGATGTAAGATGTGATATTTTCAGGATTAATGCTTGGAATCGGTAGAAGAAATAAATAAATATCTACATAAACTTCTTTACGCTGATGTATTAACGCCTGAGGAGGGTCACACTGCCACCTGGTGGACGGACACTAACCTGCAGCCAGTCAGACTGAAGCGCTTCACTGTAAACAGATCTTGATGCCGTTACGGACAAATTTTGAGACGTTTAGATGTTTTTCGATTCGTTTTGGACGAGTGTATCATCATTTTAGATAAACTTGTAGTAATTTGGACAGAGATTGTGTCATTTTGGACCACTTTTATGTAAATTAGAACCGGTTTTAGGTAATTTTGAGTATTCATTTCCATGTTTCCAGCGTGTAGAAAGATGTTTCACCATGCTGAATGTATCTTCAACAACTTGCTCCTCTGTTCACTGTTTCTGAGCCATGCTGCATTTATTTTATTGATCCAGGATGACACTAACAGCCTGCGGTAGTGATTGTTGTACTACTGATACTATTACTGATATTGTCAGTAGTATTTCATGTTGTGTACAGAGTTTATGTCGAACTGAGACTCATCTGTCATTTTTCCTCTATCAGGCTCTTCAGAAAATGGAAGCAAAGGTGAAGAAGAGCAGAGAGGAAGGACAGAGACCAGAGAACAAGAGCAAGAACAGATACAAGAACATCCTGCCCTGTGAGGAGGCTTTTTCTTCTTCTTCTTCTTCTTCTTCATCTTCTTCTTCATCTTCTTCTTCTTCCCCCCCTCCTCCTCCTCCTCTTTCTTCTTCTTCCTCTTCTTCTTCTTCTTCTTCTTCTCCTCCTCATCCTCCTCCTCCTCCTCCTCCTTCTTCTCTCTTTAATAAATCCACTCAGAGCTTCACTCTTCTTCTCCTCTGTTTTTTCTGTCCAGTCAACGATACCAGAGTCATCCTGAAGGACGCTGATCCAGACGTTGTGGGTTCAGATTATATCAACGCCAACTATGTCAGAGTAAGTCACAGTAACACAACAGACACACTACAGAAACACTGTTGTGTTGTAGTTGTGTTAATGTGTAGTTGTGTTGTTATCTTGATGTGTATTTGTGTTGATATGTTGTTGTGTTAATGTGTAGTAATTGTGTTGATTTGTAGCTGTGTTGATGTGTAGTTGTTGTGTTGTTATGTTGATGTGTTTGTATATAGCTGTGTGATGTTTTGTTGTGTTGTAGTTGTTGTGTTGTACTTTTGTTGATGTGTAGTAGTGTTTATATGTTGTTGTGTTAATATGTAGTTGTTGTCTTCTAGTTGTGTTAATGTGTAGTTGTGTTGTAGTTGTGTTTGTGTGTAGTTGTGTTGATGTGTTGTTATGTTGATGTGTAGTTGTTGTTGTTTAGTTGTGTTGACATGTTTGCGTGTCTGTGCGATTCCAGGACACTCTGTGGGAATCTGCAGATCGGAAAGTTTACATCGCCACCCAGGGTTGCCTAGCAACAACCGTCAATGACTTCTGGCAGATGGTCTGGCAGGAGAACACGAGTGTCATCGTCATGACGACCAGAGAGGTGGAAAAAGGAAGGGTCAGTATCCTAGCAACAGCTGATCACCTGATTCTGCTAGTTGTCTCTGGTTTTGGTTTTCAGACAAAATAAATACGACTTTCAAACGACAAAAGAACCACAAATAAATAACATGATGATTTGAAGCTCCGCCCCTCTGGGTTCACCTGTCTGTCTGTCTACCCGACTGTCTGCCCGTCTGTCTGCTCGTCTGTCTACCTGACTTTGTACCCGTCTGTCTACTCATCTGTCTATCCGTCTGTCTACCCGACTGTCTGCCTGACCGTCTACCTGTCTACCTGACTTTCCACCCGTCTACCAGTCTGACAACCTGTCTGTCTACCTGACTTTCCACCCGTCTACCAGTCTGACAACCTGTCTGTCTACCTGTCTACTTGTATGACTACCTGTCTACCTGACTTGCTACCCATCTGTCTACCTGCCTGTCTACCTGCCTGTCTACCTGACTTTCTACCTGTCTGTCTACCTGTCTGTCTACCTGACTTTCTACCTGTCTGTCTGTCTGTCTTCCCGTCTGTCTACTTGTCTACCTCATTGTCTACCTGACTTTCTACCTGTCTGTCTACCCGTCTGTCTACCCGACTGTCTACCCATCTGTCTGTCTGTCTGTCTGTCTACCTGTCTGTCTGTAAACTTTATGAACCAATCAGAACTTGTTGGGTTTATTTTGGTTCTCCTGCAGAACAAATGTGTTCCGTACTGGCCTACCAAGGAGGATCCTCAGAAGGAGGTCGGTTCCTTCATGGTGACCTGGGTGTCCGAGAGAGAAGCTACTGATTATAAAGTCCGAGTTCTGGACATCGCTCCGGTGGACAAGGTGACTTCAGAACCTTCACAATCTTCAGAACCTTCATCTCCTGCTAACAGACACCAACACTAATGAAGCTACTTTTTAATAATCGATCAGCTTCAGTAATTTAAAAAAAGTGAATATTTTCTGGTTTCTTTCCTCTGTGACAGAAAACTGAAGATCTCTGGACTAAACCAGACATTTGAGGAAACTCTGAACCACATTTTTAACATTTTCTGACATTTAGAACCAAACAGCTGATCGATTGATCCAGTTATTGATCCACAGATTGGTGAACAGAGCGAACAATCTTTAGATTCAGGCTGATGTTTCTGAGGAATATTTTGGGATGTATTTTCTTATTTTCTCCTCGTTCTCAGCCCAAACAGTCGCGGACCGTCTGGCACTACCAGTACCTCAGCTGGCCCGACCACGGCGTCCCTCAGGAACCAGGCGGCGTCCTCAGCTTCCTCACCCAGGTCAACAACAAGCAGGCCGAATATCCAAAGGCCGGACCCATGATCATCCACTGCAGGTACGACAACAAGCACGACACAAACACGACACACTTCAGACCTGCAGCTGCGTGTTTCCTACAAAGAACTTGTCTCATGTCATAGAAGATCTTTGAGGTTTAACATTTAAACCATCACAGTTTCTGGATTTAGATTAGTAGTAGGAGAACAACAGGTCTGAGTCTACTGACAGTTTATCCTGCTGGTATTTCCCTGATATGAGCGAAGCTGCTGAACTGATTACGTTGTGTAAGCGTGCTGGTATGCAGGACTTCACAAAGCCTTGCAGGAGTAAGATCTGACGTTCTGTCTCAACTCAGCTGGAGCTGTGTTCACTTCTGGAGCTGCTGAAGGTTATTAAAAGAACAGAGATGCTTCCTCATCATCAGCCTCAAACTAATAAAATACACAGATTTTACACTTTAACGCTGTTTTCTCATTTCCTGTGATGTGACGTTCGGAGGTTTAGAGTTTAAAACAAGTTCTCTGTGGATCTTCTAGAAGAATCAGAAGCTTCCTGCTTGACTGATTCATTCATTTGTGTTTTTATCAGTGTTAAAGTGGACAAAGACTTGAGAAACACACGTTCATAAATATAATAAAATCTCAACCAGGTTTAGAGTCGCTGGATAATGGTTAAACTGAAACTCAGATTTATTGGATGATAAATCTAAGACTGGGAGTCAGTCGGTGTTGAACAGTTGGAACGTTCAGATCCAACATCTGTTTTCCTGTCAGAACAATCACTTGTAGCAGAACATCTGGTGGATTTTGGGGTCAGAACAACCAGATGTAGAGGAACATTCTAGGGGATTCTGGATCAGAACATCCAGATGTAGAGGAACATCCTGGTGGATTCTGGGTTAGAAGACCTAAATGTAGAAGAACATTCTGGTGGAATTTGGGTCAGAACATCCAGATGTAGAGGAACATTCTGGTGGATTCTGGGTCAGAACATCCAGATGTAGAGGAACATCCTGGTGGATTCTGGGTCAGAACATCCAGATGTAGAGGAACATCCTGGTGGATTCTGGATCAGAAGACCTAAATGTAGAAGAACATTCTGGTGGAATTTGGGTCAGAACATCCAGATGTAGCAGAACCTCCAGGTGTTTCTGGTGTCTGATATCCTGTATATCAGGACAGACCAAATCTTATTCTGGCATTTACAGTGGAGCAGTCTGGAGATTAGAAACAGAACCACAGAACTCCTTAAAGTCACAAAGACAGGGTTCAGGTTAGAACAAACCCGAACCCTGATCCAGTTTATCTGATCATGTTTAGGGTTAGAACCAACATCATGGTGGTCCAGTTTATCTGATCATGTTTAGGGTTAGAACCAACACCATGGTGGTCCAGTTTATCTGATCATGTTTAGGGTTAGAACAAACATCTTTGTGGTAAGTGTTAGGGTTAGGTGGTGTTTCAGGAAGCTGCTCTGAGATAACGAACATGCTAAAGGTTCTACTGAACTCGCTGAGGCTGAACTTCTTTATTAGTTCAGTTAATGAAGCTCCTCCTCTTGGATTAAAGACATGTTAACTGTTTCTGCAGCGCTGGAATCGGTCGGACAGGAACCTTCGTGGTGATCGACATGATCCTGGAGACCATCGACACTCTGGGTAAAGAACCTGATCTACACAAACCAGTTCTAGAGTAAAAACAGAACCATTTCTAATCCAGTTCCTGTTCTCCTCCTGCAGGTCTGGACTGTGACATTGACATCTCAAAGTACATCCAGATGGTTCGGGAGCAGCGTTCTGGGATGGTCCAGACCGAGGCCCAGTATAAGTTCATCTATCTGGCCGTATCCGAGCACATCCAGACCACCAAGGCCAAAGACAACGCCGCCCTGGTGAGCAGCAGCAGAATGTTCCACCAGATTCTACCTTATACATTAAAACTTTCAAGGCCTGAACTAGATCATGTATAAGATTGAACCAATAAGAACCAGGGCTGCTCAGTGGAATGGTGAAACTGACTGAAAACAGCTGGATCACAACAACCTGCTGTTAGATGTGTGCAGCAGAAGTAATGAAGGACAGAAATCAGCTGAAAGTTAGCAGGTAGGAGGAGGAAGAATCGCTGACGTGAAGAGGAATAACACAGGAAACAAACAACACTGAAACATTTAGTGTTTCTGAAATATACACTACCGTTCAAAAGTTTGGGTCCTTATTGTTGAAAGAAAAGCATTTTTTTTTCAATGAAGATAACATTAAATGAATGATAAATCCAGTGTAGACATTGTTAATGTGGTAAATGACTATTGTAGCGGGAAACGGCTGATTTTTAATGGAATATCTCCATAGAGGTACAGAGGAACATTTCTGTCTGTTTCTGTCTACCTGACTTTTGACCTGATTGTCTGTCTGTCTGTCTACCTGTCTACCTCACTGTCTACCTGATTTTCAACCCATCTCTCTAACTTTCTGTCTACCCATCTGTCTACTTGTCTACCCAATTGTCTATCCATCTATCTACCTGTATGTCTACATGTCTACCTAACTTTCTGCCCATCTGTCTACCTGCCTGTCTACCTGACTTTCTACATGTCTGTCTACCTCATTGTCTACCTAACTTTTTACCCATCTGCCTACTGTCTATCTGACTTTCTACCTGTCTGTCTTCTTGTCTACCTGATTGTCTACCTGACTTTCTACCCGTCTGTCTTCTTGTCTACGTGATTGTCTATCTGACTTTCTACCTGTCTGTCTACTTGTCTACCTGATTGTCTATCCATCTGTCTATTTGTCTGTCTCCCTGTCTACCAAATTTTCTACCCATCTGTCTACTTGTCTGTCTACCTGTCTACCTGTCTACCTAACCTTCTACCTGTCTATCTACCCATCATCGACATGACTCTTCTGCTCATGTGGAGCTGCAGATCAACAAACTCTTTAAATAAAGCTCAAAACAAAAACTCCATGAACCTTAAATCAGACTAAATGATCTTCTATCAGACTTCTGTTGGTGGAAAACGTGAGAGTTTTCTGTTTGTGTCAAGCAGCGAGAGAAGCTGACGCGTCTGTATTTTTGGTTCTTACTTTCTATCTGTTTTGAAACTATTCCTAGAGCAGCATCAGTGTTGAGTCTTTACAATTAAACCACGCGGCAGATTTATGTTTAGAGATTCGGCTGTTCACTCACACATGTAATCACCAGACAGCCATAGATGGTTTCTATCAGCAGATAAAAGATCTGCAGTCTCAGTGTCTAAATGAGGACCGGCAGCGTGTCGTCTCTGAATGCCGGCTGTGACGAGGAGATAAAGACAGGTTTGTGTATCAGCAGGTCTTTGTAGATCAGACGGACGAACGTTGACCCCGAGACCAGACGGCCACATCGACAAACAGCCTCTCACTCTGACTCTGTTTGTTTCTGCAGGAAGCTGAGACCGAATATGGAAACCTGCAGCTCAAACACCAGCCGGCCAGCAGGAAGGTGTCCAAGTGAGTTTTCATGAGGAGCCTCGAAAGCTCAGAGCTCCGTGTTACTGTAGAAACACACTGCTTTCATCTGATCTGGTCCTCTGAAACACTTCACACATCCAGCTTCTACGGAAGGTTTCACTCGACTGTGATTTTTATGTATTTTTTGGCTTTATTTGATAGGCACAGTTTGAGAGGCAGATAGGAAAGTAGGGAGAAGAGTGGGGGGAAGACATGCAGTAAAGGGCTGTGAGCGGTGGGTTTGAAAGACATGTTTTCTATTTTAAAAAAATCACCAAAATCACTCTGCCAGAAACTGTGAAAACAGAAGAAAAATCGTCAGATTTTCGACTTTCAGCTGGTCCTTGAACGCATCACGTGTTACCTGTGGTTCCATCAAAAAAATTAACCAAATCTGGGCCTTAAAATTGTGATATTTCATCAAAATGTCTTTATTCTGCTGAATAAAATTTGTCTCATCATACTATAGATGATTTTCTATCTCTTTGTCATTTTGTGTCTTGTTTTTGTTGTTTCGTGTCTCATTTTTGTCATTTCGTGTCTTGTTTTTATTGTTTTGTGTCTTGGTATTGTCGTTTTGTGTCTCGTTTTGTTGTATTGTGTGTCGTTTTTGTCATTTTGTGTCTTGCTTTTGTCATTTTGTATCTCGTTTTGTCATGTTGTGTCGTGGTTTTCTCATTTTGTGTCTCGTTTTTGGCATTTTGTGTCTCGATTTTGTCATTTTTTGTCTCGTTTTTGTCATTTTGTGTCTTGTTTTTGTTTTTTCCTGTCTGAAAATGAGGCGTATAATAAAGTGATGAAAATTACAATTTTCAGATTGGATTTGGTTCATGTTTGGAGCAGGTTTTCACACATTATTAGTGCATAAAGTTTCTGTTTTTACAGTTTCTGGCTGATAAATGGTTCCATTTCTTAATCTGTAAAAAGAAAAGCAGCCTCTTATTGTCTTCAAAACATTATATTAAAGACAGACTGAAAGAAGAACTGCGGATCCTACATTTCCCACAATGCATCTCCTTTCATTGGCAGCTCCTGTAGTTTTTCAGACTCAGGCCTCCCTGATAAGTGAACGTAAACTGAACTCTAGCCGATAACAGAGACTCCAGATAATGAAGCCTGTTATTGTGACCTCCGGCTGTGGACGGTCAGTCATGTGTGAAGTGGACAAAGTTCTCATTAACCAATTAGAGGATGAAACGGAACCGTGGGGGTCCGAGTTAGAGCACCGTGACCCGGTCGGTTCTGCTGCTGTGACTGATTCAGTTCGTTAACCCCACTCACTGAGCAGCTTCCTGTTTGTCTCCGCAGGAACAAGGAGGACGTTTACGAGAATCTGTCCAAAGCCAAGAAGGACGGGAAGAAGTCCAAGACGGAGAAGAAGAGCGGCTCCGTGAAGAAGAGATAGAAGTTTGATCAGGAGTTCTATTTATGCAGCCGCTTTGTGTTTAAGACGAAATAAAAATAAGGTTTACAGATGGAGATGAGGAAACTTAAATGTTGATGTGTTACAATAAAGGAGGACGTGTGCAGCTGATCTGGTCTTTATGTCTCTGATTAGAATGAATGTTAAATCTTGTGTCTCGGTTTTTTGTCGTTTTTGTCGTTTTGTGTCTCATTTTTGTCATTTTGTGTCTCATTTTTGTCGTTTTGTCTCATTTTTGTCATTTTGTCTCGTTTTTGTCGTTTTGTCTCATTTTTGTCATTTTCTGTCTCCTTTTTGTCGTTTTCTGTCTCGTTTTTTCGTTGTCTCTCGTTTTTGTCGTTTTCTGTTTCATTTTTGTCGTTTCTGTCTCGTTTTTGTCGTTTTGTCTCATTTTTGTCGTTTTCTGTCTCATTTTTGTCATTTTCTGTCTCCTTTTTGTCGTTTTCTGTCTCGTTTTTTCGTTTTCTCTCGTTTTTGTCGTTTTCTGTTTCGTTTTTGTCGTTTCTGTCTCGTTTTTGTCGTTTTGTCTCATTTTTGTCGTTTTCTGTCTCATTTTTGTCATTTTCTGCATCGTTTTTTCGTTTTCTGTCTCGTTTTTTCGTTTTCTGTCTCGTTTTTGTCGTTTTCTGTCGCGTATTTGTCGTTTCATGTCTCACCTTTCTTTTTTTGCAATGAACTGGTATTTTACATATTTCCCTTATTTGTTATATTGTTGATAATATATAAAAAATAAAATCAGAGAACAAAATCTAAATCTACAAACCAACACCGTAAAGAACTTGTGAGAATGTTTCTCCTCTGAATGTGTCTCTGTTTCATCATTTTATTTCCGTCTGCAGCTGATTTATCTGATCAAACTAACAGAACATGCAAATATGAAGAACCGGCAGCAGAAGAGTCTTTGTCCAACTAAAACGTTTCTCCTGATAAAAAATAAAAAACTAAAAGTGTGCAGGTTTGATCAGATCTGACATTCAGGATTATTACAGGAGACGTTCTTGTTTCTGACATCCTGGTTAGCAGCTGACAGGATTCACTGATAGATTTTAGATCTAAATAAAAAAAATGATTTGTTCTTCTGGGAGACGGAACCTTTAAAATAAAACCTCAGGAATGAAATCAGTCATTCTGATGCTTCAGTAACATTTTGGTGTCACTGTTGAAACTGGAACAGAATCTACGAGTAGAACTGGACCTTAAATCTGTTTCAGCAGGTAGAACACCTGGACGGTTCTCCTATAGAACACCTGGATGGTTCTACTGCAGAACACCTGGATGGTTCTACTGCAGAACACCTGGATGGTTCTCCTACAGAACACCTGGGTGGTTCTACTGCAGAACACCTGGATGGTTCTGATATAGAACACCTGGAAGGTTCTCCTATAGAACACCTGGATGGTTCTCCTACAGAACACCTGGACGGTTCTACTGCAGAACACCTGGACGGTTCTCCTACAGAACACCTGGATGGTTCTGATATAGAACACCTGGAAGGTTCTACTGTAGAACACCTGGATGGTTCTGATATAGAACACCAAGACAGTTCTACTGTAGAACACCTGGACGGTTCTACTGTAGAACACCTGGAGGGTTCTAATCTAGAACACCTGGATGGTTCTGATATAGAACACCAAGACAGTTCTACTGTAGAACACCTGGACGGTTCTGTTGTAGAACCCAGAACAGGTAAAATAACATACAGAACCGGACCGTTCCATCTGATTCACACTGAATCCTGCAGCTGCTTCTCAGATCCCAACAATCCGGATGAGCCCCGGTGTGATCCGGTAAATCCCCGTGAGTTCGGTCCTCCGTGTCCCCGCCCAGCGCTCAGAAGCACCGCCCCGCCGGCAGCAGTTGAATGAAGCGCTCCCTCCGCCCTGCATGAATCACAGAACCCCAGAGTCTGAGCAGAACGGAGCAGACGCCGGAACCGAACCTCCAGCTGCGTGCAACAGGCTGCTGTCAGTCCGTCCAACCCTGGTTCTGTTTGGAAAGTTGTTTAGGTGAAAGTGAAGCTGCTGAGAAAAAAGAGGGAAAAAAACGGAACAAAGAGAACATGTCCAAACCCAACTACAGCGGAACCTTCCATATGGTGGAGCAGGAGAACATGGACGCGTATCTGGAGGCTTTAGGTACCGAAACTGCTTTTATTCATTTACACCAAAAAACATGCTTTTCTCTGCTGCTCATGCGCAGTTCCAGACACCTCTGTTGTGTGTTCAGGCTTCAAGCTGGGATGTTCAATGACTGAAGTGTCCTTCTGCAGCTGCGCAGTAAAGAAATCCAGCTGTCCTCCTGGTGACCCCGCAGATTCCGAGGCTGTTTAACCAGAGAAAACCCGTTTTAACACCGAGGATGCTTTAAAAGTCTGAACCTGCTTTAACAGAATAAACATGCTTTAATTATGTGTAAAGCTCATAAAGAAACTCTCACCAGTCAATATCCAGAACAGATTTGCAAAAAGAGAAAGTAAGTAGAGCTTAAAAGGAACAGAGATCTTCAAAAAAATAAGATTTAGGACCAAATTAAAGGACTGTTGCATTTCTGTAAAATGAATCAATTTATGGAACAATCTAGACGAGGAATATATAAAACATAAGCTTATTCTTCTTTCTGCTGCCTTTCATTCAGAAGTTTGGAAACTTTTGTTTTTGTGTTGCATTGGATTGTTTTTGTGTTTTTACTCTGGAGTTATATAGTGATCTGCATTGGTTTGTCCGTCTGTCTGTCTGTCTGTTAGCAACATTACTCAGAAACGACGTAACGGATGTGGATGAAATTTTCAGAGAACATCAGAAATGATTCAAGGACCAAGTGATTAGATTTTGGCAGTGATGCAGCTTATAGTCTGGATCCACGGATTTGTTAAAGATTTCTGTATCATTGCCAGATAGCAGCACGACATCACTGTAACCATGACAACAAGTGAACACTACATCAGCTGCCTGCTGACGATCACATGATTGTGATCCTACTACAAATCCACCACTGAGGACCACGAACTTTCTAAAGATTTCATCCATTGGAAATCGTGCAAGGACTCTCTGAGTGCTTTCCTTGTTGTTATTGTTGTTGTCTAAAAAGCCATTTAAAACTTCAGAGTGCATTCCAAAAAAGGCCAAGTGTCAAGAGTTTATTTCTGAGTCTGAACAAAAGTTTGTTGCAAAACTTGTGTTGGATCTGAGATCCTTAAATGCTTTTAGAAGAACGAGAAACTCTGAGTCGCTGGAAAACAATCGATCCAACAGGTAAAAGTCACTGCTGATAGACCTGACTCATAGAACTCTGCAGTACTTTTATTTAGGGAAAAGATTCAAAATATGAGAGTCAGAGTCAGAAAACTTTTTGATCTTTGAGGGGAAATGGTTTAACTTACAGCTGCTCCCATTCAAAGTCTTAGAAATGTAAGCAGCAGAAGAATAAAGAATGAACATCGGTAGAAAAAACTGTCCTAAAAACATAGAAATGAGTAGAAATGTATAAGCAGGGCTCCAGACTAACTTCTTTTCCTAGGAGCGCAGTGGTCTCTAACTTAAAATTTTATGGAGCGCAAGCATGGGGGAATGAACAGTCTTGGCGGAGTGCTGTGCTCACTGAGTGATTTTGTTGTTTTTTCTTTTGTTAATGAAAGAAATAAAAACTAACCAATGGTGCAGCTTCCATCCCTGTTTCATGGTTCTCTCTGCTCTCGGTCAGATATTAACTTTGCTCTGAGGAAGATCGTCTGTTTGCTGAAACCCACCAAAGACATCACTCATGATCCGGCCACCGGCGCCATGAAGATCCGGACGCTCACCACCTTCAAGAACTTCCACATGGACTTCACCATTGGACAGGAGTTCACTGAGGACCTGGGACCAGTGGACGGACGCACCTGCCAGGTCAGTTTCCCGATATTTACAAGAGCTGCGACAGTTAGTCCATCAGCTGTCCACTGTGTCCGACTGTTCTGCATTTAATCAAGTATTTCTAATTAAGACAGTCTAAATTCTGTGATTGTAGCTTCTTCAGTGTGAATATTTTCGGTTTTCTTTCCTCTGTGACAGAAAAGCGAAGATCTTTGGGCTCAACAAGACATTTGAGGAAACTCTGATCCACATTTTTCATTATTTCTGACACTTTAGAAGCAAACAGCTGATCGATTCATGCTGTAAATAATCCACAGACCTGCTGCCTACAGTAACTTGTTCAGACTCGCTCTCGGGCTTTGATGCTTTGCTGAATGTTTGTTATCTTTAGTTGTTCTACAGGCTTGCTTCATGTTTGTGATCTGCTGCTGTGGTTTTGTGCTGTAACTGTTTCCTGCTGAGTGAATCCCAGCGTGACGACGGAGACATGAATGACGAACAGAAACACGAACCACAATCAGCAGCGTTTGAAGCCGGAGGCAGGGAAAGAGTCTCTGTGTTGAAGTGTGTAGAACTAACTGAGTTTGTGTCCCGCTGCAGACCACAGTGAGCTGGGAAGGAGACAAACTGGTCTGCGTCCAGCGAGGGGAGAAGGAAGGCCGAGGCTGGACGCACTGGCTGGACGGAGACAAGCTGCATCTGGTGAGGATCTGGCAGAGGGAGGAACCAGGAAGAGAACCCATGCTGAACACGATACGCTGGGAGGGAGGACATGCAAACCAGCAGAGAGGAGTCATTCACTGTGTGGGAGGAGGGTTTAATAAAAGGCCGAGGGGCCTCAGAGAGCCAACAAAGGAGGGAAAAGAAAGAGTCTTGAATGCATATTTAAAGTGCAGCAGCAGCAGCAGCAGCAGCAGCAGCGTGGTTGTAAAAGAGCTGCGGCTTATAGATTATCATTCAGTGCTGATTAAGGTTTCTAACTAGCAGCATTGTTCCAAAAGCTCTCAGGGGATTTGAAGAAAACAAGGAGCTGTTGATGCTAAACTGAGTTGGGAAACAAATACCAGCAAGGATCAGCTTTAAAAGGAGGATTTGAGGCTAATTCAGGGAGAGTGATGGTCACCGGGTCGGAGGGGAGGAGCCTCGTTTACAACCATTCATTCATCCATTTAGTTATTTTTTAATTCTCTTTTTTGTTCCATAAAGAAATCAGCAAATACACAATTTCTTACGTTGCAAACTGTTTTTCAGTTTTGTAAACGAACAGACATACGGAACGAGCACGTAGAAATAAGAAAACAAAATGAACACATACAGTGGTGGAAAAAAGTTTTCGGACACCCTTAACCCTCCTGTTGTCCTCATTTACGGGCACCAAAAAATATAGTTTCCTGTCTGAAAAAAATCCAAAAATTCAGCGAAAAATCCCCCAAATTTCTGAAAATTTGCAAAACCTCCAGGAGGAAAATTCCAATAATTCCTTAAAAGTTTCCCTTAAAAGTTTTTTTTTTTTTTTTTTTTTTTTTTAAATTAAATCCCCCAAATTTGGCAAGAAAATTCTTGTAAATACTTTCAAAAATTGAGTAAAAATCTTCCAAAAAATCCTAAAAATATCTAAAGTGATTAAATATACATCAGTAAAACTTCTAATAATTTCTTTAAGAACATTTACATACAAAATCAACCAAAATCCAGCGAATTTCGCTGGATTATGGTTGATTTTTTTTGTGAATGTTCTTAAGAAACATTTTTAACATTTGTTTTTTTTTCCAACAAAAAATGTTCAAAGATTTACCAAAAATGTTGAAAATGTGGACATCAGAAGTTTCACTGTGAACATATGTATTTTTTCCACATTTTCAAACTTTAGACTGCGTCAATTTGACCCGCAGGACGATACGAGGGTTAAACTTTTACACGGTCTCATGAAATATTTGAGGAAAAATCTTTTTTGTGTTTCAAAAGGTGTGGCTGCATTAGACAGACACAAACAAATGCAAATTATATTTTTTTTGTTTATTTTTACAAGAAAAACTAACAAAACTAAATTCTACCAAAATGACAGAATACTCAAAATTTTATATTTTTATGGAAGCAATCAATTTTAAGTTTTTAATGATTTTTTTTTACAATTTGTTTAGCATTATGGCTGTGATTGTACTAAAAGAAATTGCACTTGAAGACCTAAGAGTGATTCTTAATGCAATATACATGCAAATGTATGGGGTGTCCACAAACTTTTTTCCACCACTGTATATAAACACCAGGAAAAGAAAAAAAAACAAGCAAAAGAAAACCGTGTAGCAGAGAACCAGGGGTGTCGTAGTACAACTTCTGTCATTTAAAGTCTGATCTATATGGGCAGATAAACTCAATCCCACCATTCCAACATTTATCAAACATGTCTGTTTTGAGTCTCAGAGCACCACACTGAAGCAGTCGTCTACTGAGGGTGGGTCCTGACCTAGACGTTTTTTTGTAACGGGTTTCTTTGCTGGCAACCAGCAGAATTCTAGACAAGTACAGGAGGTCCTCGACTTACGTTCCTACAGATCGACGTAAATCGATTGTTGTCATAAGTCAGAACTCGAAAATGTAAACAAAGCCGTTACGTGCATCAAGATATCGATCAGTTTTTCGAAAATGTCAAGAATATCAATGACTTTCATGCATGTGTGAATCATTTTACAAGAAGATAACAGAATATGTTGAACTGTTTTTACAACTTAAGCGTTTATCATATTATATCGACCGTCTGTGATTAATGAGGGAGACCTTTATCTCGTTCTCTGGTCGTTTATTGAACCTTCAACGCCAAAATAACTACAAAAACCCCATAACTTAGCTCCAGAATTAGCCACCGTTCCCAGCTCTCTCTACTGCTGACTCTCAGCCAATCAGAGGTGAGCTAACTAAACACGGCACGTTCACTGACATTAGGTAAATCTGGACCTGAACAATAAACATTGAAACCTCAACATCAACGACAATATCAGTCTGTTATAATATCTAATGTCACTTCCATGGAGACGGCTTTCCTTTTCTTCGAAGCATCAGAAGAGTCTGACTTGGGAGCCATAATGAAGATTCATATTCAGACAACTTTATTTGTCCCCAGGGGGCAATTAAAAAGGCACGTAGAGCAGGCAGTGCTACAATGACGTAATAAAGAGAGGGATAAATATATATACAAATCTAGCAAGTATTATAAGAATAAAAGGGCAAAAAGTTAGCAAATGTAGCACAATCCGAGGTGTCGTACAACCAGAGAATGTAAACAAAGCCGTCTTATAGCACCGCATGACGACGTATTCATCCACTCTGCTCGCCAACTCGTTCCACGTAACCAGTTCCGACGTAACGACGAGACGCTGTAGGTTGAGGACGTCATAAACTGAGGACTGCCTGTAGGTCTTAGGTTAACCAACGAGTTGTGGCGGCATCTTACCCAAGTACAAGACCTGGAAACAAGACCAATCTTGGTTCTTAAAATCTTCTTCATGCTATCTCTGATCACCTTCCACAATCCTAGGGCACCCCTAAACAATGAAAATGGTTTACTTCCAAATTTCTACATCCTCTCCAGCAAGCAGCCTTCCTCCCTGAATCATTCATTCATTTATTTATTCATTCATTTAGTGTCTCATTGGTTCTTCTGTTTCTTCTTTTGCAGGAGATGAGAGTTCAAGGAATCGTCGCCAAGCAGGTGTTCAAGAAGGCCGACTGAACGTCTTAGTGATTAATAACCTTAGAAGTAGCTGGTACAACACTTTAATCCTTTTTATTCTCATCAACGATACTTTAAGTCTGCGTTTAACAGCAGAGCAAACATTCCAACTAACTTCCTCTTATTGCACCGAGTCATAAAGCCATCAGAGATCTGCTGAGTCCACGTCACTCTCTACTCCTGTTTGGGCTCAACCATAAAACTTTCCACTGGAACTGATATGAACTGATGATGGGATGTAACTTTTCTGAAACGGTTCTGTTCCTGTATGTCTGGAGAGTCTGTTTACAGGCTTCTACCAGACTCCCGAACACGTCTAACCTGCAAAAACACATTTATTTAGAACACTTCTGTGCTTGTCCTTAACCAGACAGAGGGTCTTTTTGAAATAAATGTTCGTCTGATGAAGGTCGAGCATCGAAGCGTAATAAATAAATGTATTTTTGCAGGTTTTTCGGTGTTCAGGAGTCTGATAGAAACTTGTGATTCTGCTCATTCGTCTCCTCTGCAGCCATTTCATGGAACTAATGTGCAAAAACCTTCTTCTTTGTCTTAAATCTCTGCAGCACCGCTGTGCTTCATTAAAATGGTACTTTGTTATGTATGGTTTATCAAAAACTGGATGTTTCGTGTTGTGATTTTGATAATATTTCCATTAATAATTCAGCTCTGTGTGCTTGTTTCTGCTGCTGTTTGTAAAAGTCTCACATAGTTTGATAAATGCTGAAATGAAGAAGAAGCCAAAACTTGCATCAAGAGTTTTTTCTTTGTCCTGATGGTTCACATGAAAAATCGTCCTGAAACTGAAATGTTTTACTGTGCTGCTTTAAAGTTAGTGAAGACTTTAGAATTCACTACATTCCTGCATAAAGACAAACTAAAACTGTCAGAAGCTGATTTAACTGAAACTAAAATATCACTAAAATGTTAACGGTTAATAAAAAACCCCTACTGTTCAAACTTTGAACGGTAGTGCAGGTCAACTTTAACTCATTTAGAGCAATTTTAACTAATATAGAGCAACTCTAACCAATATGGAGAAACTTTGACAAATGAAGACCAACTTTTACTAATTTTTGAGCAACTTTTGCTAATATAGAGCAACTTTAATATAGAGAAACTTCAACTCTTTTAGAGAAACTTTAAATTATATGGAGCAACTTTAACAAATATAGAGCAATTTTAAATAATGTAGAGCAACTTTAACTTATTTAGAGCGGCTTTAGCTGATATAGAGCAACTTTAATTCATGAAAGGAGATAAAGAGAAGCTAAACAATATAATTAGTCAGGTATTGACTGATTAAAATGATCCACAACCAGATTCAGAACCAGTGAGAGGCAGCAGTGAGTCGACCTGCAGGATCAGTCAGGTGACGTCAGTCAGGTGACATCAGGTGTTTTCAGTCATTGGAAAACAACCAGGTGTGACAGCTGACTGATTTTAAAGAACCTACAGAAGTCTGATGTTCATGCACAGGTTTCTGAGGATCACTGAGTTGTTGAAGCTCATCAGGCTGTGGAGAGTTTTTAGAATCTTCAGGAGTTCTGACTCTGATCTTCAGACGGAACAAACAGGAAACGGCAGCATTGTTTGACTCCACAGGATCGTTTCACATCACGGGTCAAACTGAGGACAGAGAAACTGAATGAAGTTAACGTCAGGAAGTTTACCTTCAGGACAACCAGAACCTGGAGAACTGGATGAAGAACTCTGTTCTGTGGACTGATGAGACGAAAACTAAATGCTTGGAGAGCCGAGAACTCTACATCCCAGCAGAAGAACCACGTGATGGTTTCATGTTTGGGTCTGTGGAGCTGCGTTTGGACCAGAGTTCTGCGCTATGAGGTGAGTTCTCCACGTCTTCAGGGTATCTTCTCTAAACCGACCAACCTCAGTAGATCCACCAGAGTGTCTGAACCTGAAACACTTTAATTGTTTCACTTGCTACTGAGAGCAAATCAAAAACATAAAAACAGAATTTAGAACAGACGGCGACATGTACGAGTGAACAACTTTATGTATTCCTGAAGAACAAACCAGAATCCTGAAATGATCTGGAAACGAGTCCGGTTCGGTTTTGGTGCTAAAACTTTGTTCGACAATTATCATATTTGAAGCTTGGTTAGGTTTTGGCATCAAAATAATTCAGTTGGGTTTGGAACGGTTTGAAGGATCTCCTCATCTGACCGGTGGAAATGATGTAAAAGAACCTGAAGATCCGTTCATGTGAGGAAACGGAACAGATCCACGGTTACTGGACACGTTTTGGTGATTTCATGCAGTCAAACCGGAGACCGACAGAAAATTTCACACTGGACAGCTAATTTTTATTAATAAATAAATAAGAAATTATCAGATTTTTTTGGTCTTGTTTAATTTGCTTCTTTTTTTCTCCTCACGACTGAAATATAGAAAACACTGAAGTGTTCACAAATTGTGAATTAAACTAGTCGTCCTTTACAAGCTTTACACTAATGTTCAGCAGTTTGGGGTCACCCAGACAATTCCATGTTTTCCATGAAAACTCCCACTTTTATCCAAGTGCTAACATAACTGCACAAGGGTTTTCTAATCATCAATGAGCCTTTCAACACCATTAGCTAACACAATGTAGCATTAGAACACAGGAGTGATGGTTGCTGGAAATGTTCCTCTGTACCCCTATGGAGATATTCCATTAAAAATCAGCTGTTTTCAGCTAGAATAGTCATTTACCACATTAGCAATGTCTACACTGGATTTATCATTCATTTAATGTTATCTCCATTGAAAAAAACAGTTTTTCTTTCAAAAATAAGGATGTTTCTAAGTGACCCCAAACTTTTGAACAGTAGTGTACATTTAAGTCAGTAACAGTCCTAACAAAAGACCTGCAAGCAGCTGGACAGTCTGATCATAAACAGACAGAAGGTTTTATAATAAAGTCAAAAATGACTCCTCAGACCTGCAACTAACAGTTTTCAGGTTCTGAAGACCCAGATTCATGTCAATCAGGTTCTTCTCCTGATTGCAGGAACCCTTTCAGAAGTAATATGTAACTTCAGGGAACTTCACAGTAAATGATGCTCAAGTTCTGCTCTTGTTTCCTCATTTATTCATTTTAGTGAAGAATCCATCAGTCAGTTCCCCCAGAACCTCCTCAGAACCATCTGGTTCTTCATTTCCAGTAACTTTATTAATGATCAGAGTTCTACCTTCATACTGTGAATATTTCCAGAGTTCCAGGTCCTTGCAGTCCATATGTCTAGACTGGATTTCTCATTCATTTAATGTTAACTGCTTCTCTTTCAAAAATAAGGACATTTCTAAGTGACCCCAAACTTTTGGACTGTAATATATCTGTATAATTAAAAGACAGTTTACTTTGAGGGCTGCAGCTTTTTGTTCTGTTAACAGATTCAGTTTATTCAGGCTTTCAGAGGTTTCTGAGATGATCTGGTTCTACTCAAGCTGAATCTTTAAGCTCAGTTTGATGCTGAAATTTTTACCCAGACTTCAGTAAACTGAGCGTTTAGATGGATTTAGAGAATAAAGCAGATGTGAGTCGGTGCAACAGAAGAGTTTTAATAGTTTCTGAACAGTGGAGCTGAGACACAATCAAGTTTATTACTGTCATCACTTCACCGTCCCATCCGAGTAAAAATAAATACAGATTCTGCTCCATAGACGACTCCATCACTTGTGAAGCTCCTTCATTACAGACGAACATCCAGGCTGAGCAGATGCAGCCCAAGTCCAGCAGGTGGCAGCAAAACCTGCTCCGAGCCCAGAGTCCTTCAGTTTAGTATAAATAGTTGAAACAGCTGCAAGTTCCTCAGCGTGCAGATGTTTATGTTCCACAGTATTCGTCCTCCTGAGGCTCAGAATAAGACCTGAGGAAGTTCCCGGTGCAGTAACCGGTGCTGCCGTTCATGTGACCGGACTCAGCGAACGAGACGGAGGCTTTGAAAGGGGTGATGGGGAGGCTGTTCTCCTCGCTGTCCTGGATGCTGATCACAGCTTCATCTGAGCAGGAACCAAGAGAGAACACAGTCAGGATGAGGAAACGTTAAATACAGTCATCTACACTGTAAAAATATTTGTAAATTTTACAGTGAAAACTATCAAACACTCTAAAACAATTTGATCCAGTTTATATAATAAGTTAATCAGTAGAAAAACTACATTTTATTACTCTTGCACATTTATTTAATATGTATAACATTCAATACTGTAGTTTTTGCATTTATTTCTTGAAAAAATGCAGTTTTTCACAGTTAATTGTGGGTATTGTTCTATTGATAATGGAAACATGACATAATATTTATAACAAATAACATTTTTGCATTTATTTCATGTAAAAAGTTTGTTACCGGTAAAACTGATGTGTTAACGGACATATGCTTTCATTTTTATCACATATTGCACATATGTCATGGTAAAAATACGCATTTAATGTTAAATACACTGCTTGTTGTGCTGATAATGGAGAAATGCTGTAATATTTATAATAGGTCACACAAACTTTACATTTCATATTTTCATGTAAATTTTCACATAAAACAAACTTTTTAAAAAAATGTTAAAACTTTTTTTACAGTAAGCAGATTTTTAACCATAAAACCGAGAGCATCAATGCATTTCTTTACCATAATTGAAGAAAATGTTTTAATTGTAAACTCACTTTATCATTCTAGTAACCACAGGAATTTTATTGGTATAAATAACAATTAGATTTTTACAGTGTACATGGGCTGAAAGTATTAAAGCTGACAGACGGTTAATAAAGAGAGCTGAAAGTAAAAACCATCATAAAGATGATTTAACAGGAGAGTGAAGACGAACTTCACAGTCTGGCATTGGAGATGATGTTTTTTGTCCTTATTGTCTGATATTATTTCCTCCAGTCTCCATCCTGGGCTCTTATCTACCATCAATCCTCCTCTTGTTCCTATTAATTCATCCTCCGTCCATCACCTGATTCATGTTTTAACTCCAAAAACCTTCTGCTTATTAAAATATATTCAGCTTTATTAGAACCATTTACTCCCAACAAACATAACATCAGTGTTTAATTAACCTGAGGTGACAGTTAAAGTTTATTATTCTATAAAATTTTCACACTTTGATCCTTTAAAAAGTATATGGAAGCACCTGTATGTTCTTTACCTCGCAAATCTTGAATCCAAGATTTTCCTTTAATTTGTCACTTGCTTGTGCAAAGTTTGTTTTCAAATTTTAGAACAGAAAAGTCGAACAATGAGACTGCATATTATAATTGTTTTGACTCTGTGGTAGTTTGAGCTAAATGCTAAAATGCTGATCTTAATAATAAAACACTGTCTCCATTATAGCTTAGCATGTTAGCACCCTAGCATTTATTAATTAAATGTATTAATTAGCAATAAACACAAAAAACTGCTGGAACTGTAGTTTGTTCTGCAGGTCTTGCTGGACAGAATAAAACTTTCTGCTGGTGGAGCTGCAGGAAAAGTCATAGAATCACTAATCAGAATTCATCCTCTGGGAACCACGAATGAAAGAACCACATGTCATGTTGTTTTAATTTGACCAGACTGGTTCAACCTGCAAACTACATTCAATTAGAGGAAATTAGCTTTTACACTAAAATATAGGAGATTCATATTAACTACCTGGAACAGTCCAGATGTGTAAGAAAAATAAAGTCATGAACTGGCGTCACTGCCTTACCTTCATCAGCTGGGTTGAATATGGGTATTTTATAGGTGTCCGAGATGCAGGTTTCCTGGCAGTGAGAAGAAAACTCCTCCAGAGTGACGGGTGGAGCTGGATCCATCTCTGCAGGAGGAACCGGACCTTTGGAGGAGGCTGAACACAGAACATGGAACCGAGATCATGAATGATGGGGAACTACAAGGAACTACAAGGGACTACAGGGAACTACAAGGTAACTCAGCATCACTCTGTCAGGATCAGGAGTAACTGCAGTGATTGACCTGTAGGCGGCGCTGTGCTCTCTCAGCTCCAGCACTGAGCTCTGTATGTTTTACTGCAGCAGCTGTTTAAATGAATCAGCTGATAAGAACATGGAAATGTTACGACCTGCAAACCTGGTCAGCTTAGACGCTATAGAGGAACTTCAACTTAGTGGTTCTGTATGATCCAGCAGAAAACTGCCAGAAACCACTGCTCCCAGTGGAGACCACTGCTCCCAGTAGAAGCCACTGCTTAGAAACCACTGCTCCCAGTGGAGACCACTGCTCCCAGTAGAAACCACTGCTTAGAAACCACTGCTCCCAGTGGAGACCACTGCTCCCAGTGGAGACCACTGCTCCCAGTAGAAACCACTGCTCCCAGTAGAAACCACTGCTCCCAGTAGAAACCACTGCTCCCAGTGGAGACCACTGCTCCCAGTAGAAACCACTGCTTAGAAACCACTGCTCCCAGTGGAGACCACTGCTCCCAGTAGAAGCCACTGCTCCCAGTAGAAGCCACTGCTCCCAGTGGAAGCCAGTGCTCCCAGTAGAAACCAGTGCTCCCAAGAGTCACATTAAACATTCATTCAAAATCTTTACTAACAAACTAAATATTGAAAGTTTCAAATTAAAAGCACAAACGTGTTGATTGGAGATGAGTAGATAAAGACAAAGCAGCAGAAAGAGCCCAGAAACAGGAAGATGAAGAGGTTTGCGCTGAATCTCCTCAGTTTTTAACTTTTTTTTCTCCCTTTTGATGGTGTTGATGGGAAGTGAAACTGTTAGTTACCAGAAGTTGCAGGTTGTGGTTCAGCCTCTGAGGTTTAATTCTGTAATCTTGATAAGTGACGAGGAGAAACGTTGACCTACATCCTGCAGTATGAGCTTCACTTCAGTGGGTTTTTTCTTCAGCTCATCAAACAACTTGACCTCTTTGCTTTTTTATTTGCTCTGTTTTAATTTTTAAATGAAATCAACAAACTACGTCTTCGAATAGATTTTTGTTTGTTTTAGATTGAAAAATCGCCTCTTTACTCCTCACAGATTCCTCAGTCTGGAAGTTTAATCTCATCCAACATGAACTAACACTCAAATATTATTATTTTTATTACTCCGCCAAGGAACGCGATGATCGGCATTGGTTTGTCCGTCTGTTATTCCGTCTGTGTGCAACGTTATTCAAAAACGGATTAACAGATTTGGATGAAATTTTCAGGGAAGGTCAGAAATGACACAAGGACCAAGTGATTAGATTTTGGCAGTGATGCAGCTTATAGTCTGGATCTACGGATTTGTTAAAGATTTCTGTATCATTGCGAGATAGCAGCACGGCGTCACTGTAACCATGACAACAAGTGAACACTATTGATGACATGATTGTGATCCTACTACAAATCCACCACTGAGGACTTATCAGGACTTATCAGTCAGAAATGATACAAGGAACAACTGATAAAATTGTGGGGGTGTTTCTGAGTACCATCAATTCCTGCCGCCCGCTACATATTTAGGTCACATGATTCAGTATCTGGACATAACGTACACATGCAGAACACAGGTCTGTGCGTAGCACAAGGTCATTGTGTTTGTGGGTTCATCTATATTAAATGGACTCATTCTATGTTGCTGTGATTTCTAGTCATCAATAACTAATTAACAAATGCTGCTTTTCTGACATATGGGGGAATGAGCAGCCTTGGAGGAGGACTGCACTCTCTGAGTGCTTTTCTTGTTATTATAATTAGCAGCTTCACTTCCGGCTGAACTGATGCCGTTTGTAAAAGTCTGAGGTTTCCTGAAGTCGTATTTGACTTTCATTAGTCAGAGCAGATTACAGAAGAACTGTCATCATGTGAAGATATGGATCTGCTGCTGCAGTAAAATACAGATTAATGATATTTCCCTAAAGTTACTGAGTCACAGCAGGCTGTTCTACCGCCTGCGTCTATAATTAAATCCACTAATGGCATCAATGAAGTCTTTAAATCTGCAGAGACGAAGCACACAGTTTACAGATGAGTCGTGTCCTGAATCCTTCTCACATCTGAGGGTGAAACGGAAATCTAAACTCAACTCAAATGAGAACTCAGATCTCTGGTTTAACTGCTGCAGAATAAATCCTGGAGATGTGAAAGTTTCTTGAGACTCTACTCTACTCCGAGGAGGAAGTATGTTCTTCAGTAATTCTTCCTGTGAAGAGAAACTCTCTGATCATGTTATTGGAAATCAGATATCTAAGAGTCTTCTCAGTGTTGTTGTGAAATGAACCTGAATGAGTCAAAACCACGTTGTGAAACCGATCTTACAATCGCAACATCCAGGCAGTTCCAGCATGAACATGGCTTCTCTGGAAATACAGTAAAGTTCAGAGTCAGCAGGACGACGCTGCAGACGTAGGAGCCGATTCTCAGAATGAGTTTCAACTGTGCGTCACATTGAACAAGTGTGTCAGCTTCAGAGTGTTCAGGATGTGGTTTGAGTCTGCAGCTCGTCACACTTCAGCATCCTTATTTAACTGTCTGAGATGCATCGCAGCTTCAGCTAAACTCAGTTTAGACATAAATCAGACATGCAAACATGATCCAGCGTCACTCAGCTGCTGGTATTAATACCAGAGGAAGCAGTGGGAGGATGTGGCGCTGAGATAAGCTGCGACCTTCAACTGTACGACTTCAAAGCAGCCCTGCGGCTCGGAGCCTGAACAATTTCTGCCATGAATTCAGCCCGAGAACAAAGTGTGAGAAAAACAGTGACACAACGCACCTACGCAGGGTGACGTGTCGGACTCACCTGCTCTGTAAGATCCACGCTTTGATCTCCACAACACGAAGACAAGAACCAGCACCAGGACAGTCAGCACGAGTCCCGACCACAGACCTGCAGGCAGCATCCACGAACATTCTGACGGAAAACACCAAGGTTTATGTTAAAATCAGCAATAGTTTTAACTAAAGGCATGCAGGAAGCATCCACGAACATTCTGACGGAAAACACCAAGGTTTATGTTAAAATCAGCAATAGTTTTAACTAAAGGCATGCAGGCAGCATCCACGAACATTCTGACGGAAAACACCAAGGTTTATGTTAAAATCAGCAATAGTTTTAACTAAAGGCATGCAGGCAGCATCCACAAACATTCTGACGGAAAACTCAAAGAGAGACGAGGTTTAAATTAAAGTCAGTCCTGAAGACAAACCAGCAGGTAGCAACCATGAAAAGTCTGACAAAACACAGAAAAAACACAGAGACACAAGGGTTAAAGTTTCTCGATATTAGTTGAAGCTGCTCTAAAGGAGTTGAAGTTGCTCTATATTAGCTAAAGTTGCTCTATATCAAAGTTGCTCTATATTAGTTGAAGTTGCGCTAAAGGAGTTTAAGTTGCTCTTTTGTAGCTAATGTTGATATTATTCATTAAAGTTGCTCTGTATTAGCTAAAATTGCTCTATATTAGTTAAGGTTGTTCTATATTACAATTGCTCCAAATTAGTTGAAGTTCCTCTACATTAGTTAAAGTTACTCCATATTTGTTAAAGTTGCTCTAAAAGAGTTAAAGTTGACCTACACTATTCGTCAAAAGTTTGGGGTCATCCAGGCAATTTTGAACAAAAACAAAACAGACAAAAATACCACAAAAAGACATAAAACCGCCAAAAGAAGACACAAAATCATTAAAAAGTGGTACTACAGAAAGATTAAAATCACGACAAAAGAGGTGAAATTACTACAACGACTCAAGCTGCCATAAAAACATGAATTTTGTTCCAAATTATTGCAATTTTGGACAATTTTCAAGTCATTTTGGACAGTCTTTGAGTGATTTTTTTTTTCATTAGCAACACATTTTGATTCCTTTTAGTCAAACTTTGAGTACCTTTGGTCAAACTTGTGTTATGTTTGAATAAGTTTTATTTCATCTGAATTGTTTTTTGAGTCATTGTGGACAATTTCTGTGTAAATGTCAGCAGTTGTTGAGTAATTTTGGATCATTTTTTGTACAATTTTGGAAAACTTTGTCATTTTGAGCAATTCTCATATGGTTTGAGGCTATTTTGAACAATATTGTTAGTTTGTTGTTTCATTTTAAACGCCCAGGGTGCTAAAGCTTTGGAATGTTTTCAGTTTCAGGCCTTCAAAGTACAATGAGGAGATCAAACCTTTTTCTGAACCTTAGAACTTCATCAGTACAGCAGAAAAACACATCTGTGACATTCATAGTAACCTGGGATGTGTTTCTGTTTTCTGATAATTCACCAGAATGAGACAGAAACACCCAGAAAATTCTGCTTTTCACTCATTTTCGACATTTTTATCACAAAGCTGCTGATTGTTGCAGCTCTAAGTTTCTCTGAAGGTTAATTTACTCAAACAAAAATGACTTTAAACTCTTCCAGTGAGATAATTTTCATTCAGCTTCACTTCCTCCTCAGAGACCCGTCACATGACAGACAGGAAATGATGTCAGCAGGAACCGGCGGGGGTCACTCCCGGATCAGAACCTCTGATAAACTGCACTGGGTGGATTTACAGGATGGAAACACAAAACCTAAAAATCTGAAGTTAGAACTTTAAACCTACGGGTTCTGAAGCCTCCACAGACGGCGTCGGTTTTCGAGGTTCCAGGACTGATCTGGGTTCTTCCAAAGTCTTCACATCTGAAAAGAGAAAGAAATCAAATCAAACCCAAAGAATGGATCTAATATAGCTTTAGTAGAGCAATGCTGGAGGTTTATAGACTCATTAAAATGCACTTTCTAGTCTTAAATTTACACGAGATCAGTGTTTTAATGATGGATGCCAAAATAATAACCTTAAATATGGTTGAATAATGTTAGAAATGGACAAAAAACTGCAGAAATGTGCTGTTGTTTTTTTTTTTTTGCTGGAATTTGTGTTTAAAATATTTTGTAAATGTTGAAATACTGTTGTAAACTAAATAACTAAGAACCTGCTGTCAAGTTAATCACATTAAGCCTAATATAAGGTTTTAAACTAAAGCTAAAAGTTTCGCATATTTAACTGATATTTTTCTGATGTTTAATGTTAAAAAGTTTGTTTATATTTAGGTTGAATAGATTTACTTCAGCAAATAATTAAAACTGCAGTTATTAAACTAAAAATGATGGTTATGTTTACAAAAATATGCAGCTAAATTTAAATCATATCACATAAAATGATTTTTTTACATATATTTTTAAAAATCTTGTATATTTGACGAATCTTTGTTATATAAGGATGTCCACTTTTAATATAAACACATTTACCTTTAAAAAAATGTAAAATGTCTTATATTAAATACAGTGTAATATGAGTAAGTTATGGTTATATTTACAAAAATATACAGTTAAACTGAAATAATATCACAAATAAAATTACATTTTTTTTTACATGTATTTTTAAAATATCTTGTATATTTGACAGGCCTTTAATGTTAAAAAAAATTTCCACCTTTAAATTAAACATATTTACCTTCAAAAAATGTAAAATCAGAGTAAGTCTGATTATAATTAGAACCATAAACTGCTGATTTTATATTATAAGCAGTGTGATGTGAGTTTTTAGATGTATATTTATATAAATTTAATCTTAAAAAATAAAAAAGCAATAATTGTGATCATAATCAAAACAATAAACCGTTAATTTTAGATGATATTATGTATGATAATGTTTTTACATTAAGCTTTACAGAAAAATATTTTATACTTAATGTTTTTAATTTTGTATAATTCCTTTTAAAAATCAATCGAATGTGGATGGAAGATAAGAACTAAAATGCTGATTCTGCTTTGTAATATTTCAGTAACACAGAAAAGGATCAGTAAAATGAGAAGTGGATGAGCTAAAGCTGAGAGCTGTGGGGAGAAGATCTTGGTTCTCAGAGCTCTGACCTGGTGTGTGGTTTACAGGCTGACTGAAAATCCGTCACGTTGCTGAAGGTTCCGTCTCCACACGGGGAGCAGATCGTGTTGTTGGTTCGAGTGGCTGCGGGAGGAAACATCAGTTTGTGATTCTGGCCGGACTAGGAGACGTTTTGTGTCGGATCGGACTCTAGTCTCACCTGGAACCTGGACTCCTTCTCCAGGAGGACACTGGCTGGCCAGCTGGCAGTGATCGCACTCCTCGTTGCTGCAGAAGAACCCAGAAACACACTCGCACACTGCGTTCTGATTGGCCGAGCACTCAGACATCTTCCTCTGGTTGTTGACTGAGGAACCAAGAACACAGTTTAGCCTCGGGTTTCTGAGTCATAGCTTCAGTTTCAATTAGTTTCCATCTTCTGTTTCTATGTTTTCAGCGGAATCAGAAACGTGACGTAATAAAACTGAACGTGTGTCAATGTCAAACTGAGCTTTGAAATGGAAAAGAGAAGTTGATGAATGAAGAAATGGCAGCAGCAGCATGAGTTTTAGTAAGAAGAAAAAGCTGAATGTATTTTACTGTAAATTCATACTGTACATTTACACTACCATTTAAAACTGGGGGGTCACTTAAAATGTCCTTATTATTGAAGGAAAAGCCATTTTTTCAATGATGATAACATTAGATGAATGATAAATCCAGTGTAGACATTGTTAATGTGGTAAATGACTATTCTAGCTGGAAACAGCTGATTTTTAATGGAATATCTCCATAGAGGTACAGAGGAACATTTCCAGCAACCATCACTCCTGTGTTCTAATGCTACATTGTGTTAGCTAATGGTGTTGAAAGGCTCATTGATGATTAGAAAACCCTTGGTGCAGTTATGTTAGCACATGGATAAAAGTGGGAGTTTTCATGGAAAACATGGACTTGTCTGGATGACCCCAAACTTTTGACTGGTAGTGTAGGTCAACTTTAACTCATTTAGAGCAACTTTAGCTAATGTAGAGCAACTTTAAGTAATATAGAGCAACTTTAGCTAATGTAGAGCAACTTTGACTAATGTAGAGCAACTTTTAGTAATATGGAGCAACATACATGTACCGAACTGTTTATTCGCTGTTTATCACTTTACATTCATTCAAGTAAGAAACTAAAGCTCTCCTGCTGCTCTAAAAACATTTAAAAGTTAACCGAACCATCCATCCATTATTTATCCACCTCTTAATCCTCATTATGGTCTCTGGGGGGGTGGAGTCTATCCCAGCTGACTCACCTGGACAGGTAACAGTCTATCACAGAGCTACATATAGAGACAAACAATCACATTCACACCTATGGACAATTTAGAGTTTCCAGTTAACCTCTGTGGGACTGTGGGAAGAAGCTGGAGAACCCAGAGAAAACCCACGCATGGACAGGGAGAACATGCAAACTCCATGCAGAAAGATCCCAGGAAAGCCGGGATGTGAACCGGGGATCTTTGAGGTGTGAGGCGACGGTGCTAACCACTACACCACTGTGCAGCTTCACTATAAAACCTTTTGAGTTAAATTAACCAAACTTAAGAAAACAACTTAAATATACTGGAAATATCGACTTAAATCGAGTCTTCACTCAGATGACGGTTCAGACGGACCGGCTTTCATTTCACAGTTTCTCTCTTTAAACACTTTCTCAGTTTCAGTTAAGTGAAACTTATAGTTTCGGCTGCTGGAGATGTTTAGGACCAACAAAAATCTGTTATGAAAAGAAGCAACTAGTTTAGCTTAATTTAAAGACACAGCATCACGTCTGCTTTCTGAATTATTACAGGAACAATAACAATTCATACAGAGCTGTTTAAAATCAGAGAAAAGGATGAAAATATAGCAGAAAGTCAGTCAGAAATAAAAAGTATGGAAGAAACAAAACACAAAATACAGAATTTCAATCAAATCAAATGAGTAGAACAAGCACTGACTGATTCAGATGAAATAACAGAAGCAGCAAAATGGTAAAAGAGAGTAATATCATTGGTGTAAGATTCTAAAAATGTGTTTTAGGAGAAATCACAGACTCTGCAGCCTGATATTAGATTTAAACTTCAATAACCTCTATCAGGCATCCTGGGACTCTGACTGGATGTTAGTTTGGTTTCTGAAGTCATAAACTCAGGTTTTAAAGTTCTGAAATGATCTGAAAATATAAAATATTAAGGCAATTTCAGCCCAGTAAACTAGAAATAAGCTGAAATCCTGTACTTAAATGAAGTAAAGTAGAAAACTGAGCTGATTTCTTGAAGTAATTTAAGAGGAAACTCAGATTCTGCAGCCTGATATTAGATTTAAATCTCAATTATCTCCAACAGGCGTCCTGGGACTGGATGTTCGTTTCGTTTCTGAAGTTATAAACTTAAAAAATGCTTTAAAGTTCTGAGAAAGTCTGACATCAACTGAATGGAGACAGAATTAAGCAGAGCTGCTGTATTTCCATGCAGTAAAGAGTAAATGTTGGGACTCACTGGAGCTACATTCTCTGCATGGTAAACACTTGTTGCTGTGGTTCTTGGTTGCCGTATAAGATCCATGTCCACACTTTGAACACTCGCTGGGCTTCGTCTCGTTGCAGGCAGACTTCAGGAAGGTTCCTGGTTTAAAACAGGTGAACAGATGTTAGAGTCGAGACGTGAGGAGGAAGTTTAAAGAGAACAGAAGCAGCGACTGACCTGCAGGACATCGATCGCAGCATCGACCTTCTCTAGTCCAAAATTTGTCCTCAGAGCTGCAGCTCATGTTTCCTTCTTGTGTCTGAAGCTTCTGGTTTGTTCTGTTTCTGTCTCCCCTTCTTCTTCAAGTCTTCCTCCTCGGTGGAAAACCCCAGTGACCCTGTTCTTCTGTTTCCTCCTTGTTTCCGGCTCTCGCTCGGCTCGTGTTTCCGTGTAGCTGCAGCTGAAGCTCAGCAGCACAAAGAGACGTTTCCTGGCTGCTCGACACCCTTTTCCTCCCCATCGTTCTCCATTGTTCCACCAACCTTCGGCCTGTCGGCGTTCAGTTCGGCCTGCAAATGCCTCCTGTGCTGCAGCCGCTTTGTCTTTCTGTCCTCTGAGCATTTTTGGCTCAGTTAGTCTTCCTGTAAACCAGAGTTGCTGCTGCTGCTGCTGGTTTCTGCAAAAACAAGCCAGGAATAGATTTAAAAATGCGTACGGGTGCAAAATCTGAGGGAAGAGCGGAAGAGATGGAGAATAAAATAATAAGAAAAGGGGAAGCATACATGAGTGTATTTGAGAGGAGATCAGATCAGGATGTTCACATTAAGGTGAGTTCAGATTTTTGTTTTTTGTTCCTAAATCAGGAGTTTTCTGCAGCAGACTAAAGAGTTTCACTTCTTAAACTGTGTCTTTGTGTTTTACAGATGATTTTTTTCCCCCTGTTTTTATGGATTTTCTCTCCTTAAACTCTTTCCTTCAGCCTCCTCGGCGTGCTGCTGCTCTCCCACTCCTCCCAGTCCACCTTACTGGGCTGGGTGGAGTCTCCTGGTTATCCCAGCGGCTACCTGCCTCACAGCAGCATGAACTGGAGCAGGTGCGCCCCCAGAGGCCACGCCCTCTCCCTGCGTCTGCTGCACCTGGACCTGGAGGACAGCCAGGACTGCGAGAACGACGCCCTGAAGGTCAGAGGTCGCCTCACCTTCTGCCGCCCATCTCTGACCTGTTCCCTGGTTTTTACCTGTTGTCCTACCTGTGCACAGGTGTTTTCCGATGGGGGTCTGATCTCCGTCCTTTGTGGGAAAAGAGACTTCGAGGAGCTTCATTCTTCGGTGAATCCGTCTCTGGTGTCGTCTTCGGGCGGCTGCCTGTCCATCAGCTTCCACTCCGACTTCTCCAACCCTCGGAGACACACTGGCTTCAAAGGCTTCTACACGGTCCAAGGTCAGAAACTAAGAATAAAAACACAGGAGAAATACTGCAGAAATGCATATTTTATGATAATATTACAGGAACATCAACAAATCTGTTGAATATGTAAATTTCCAGCTGCCCACACTGATTTTTTTTGTGTCATAAATGTTTAAATATTTATCATTCAGGACTTTGTTGATGTGATTTTTAACTACAGCTGCAGTTTGATTGTGAAATTTGAACAACAGACCAAATACAGAACGTTTCTGTGGACCGTTCAGACTTTCAGGTTTGGTTTGAAGCAGCTGGTTTCTGTTTTCTGAGACAATCATGTGACTGTTTGACCAGCTGATGATTAGACGTTTTATCTGCTAGATGAATTAAAGTCACGAACTGAATGTTTTTCTGCGTCTGAACTTGAATTTCTCCCGTCAGACTTCGACGAATGCGAGGACCAGAACAACCAGTGCTCCCAGTTCTGCCACAACTTCGTCGGAGGATACCGCTGCTCCTGTCGCCACGGTTACCTCCTGGCCGACGACAAACACACATGCACCGGTAACCGAGTAATCAGATTACCAGCATCAGAGGGAGAAGCAGCTTGGAGAAAGGCGAAGTGAAAACTGAGAATAGAGGAAGCAGAAGTGTTGATCAGAGTTTGACTAAGCCGGTTGAGTAATTGATCGGCCTGTTAAAACTATGAATCTCTTCAAGAAGCATCTTTACTCCGGTTTACTGCCACTTAAACTGGAATTCTCATGTTGGTGAGAGAATAAACATTAGGTTTATTACTGCTCATCTGAAGAAAAATCAACCAAAGTTAACCCCAAACATCTGGTTCTTCATCTCCAGTAACTTTATTAATGATCAGAGTTCTGCCTTCATACTGTGAATATTTCCAGAGTTCCAGGTCACTTCTTAATGGACCAAATCACAAAAAAAGGGCCAAAATTACAAAGGAACACAAAATCAGCACAAAAATAGGTAAATATATCACAAAGGGACAGAGAATTTCCAGAAAGAGGTCCAAACTACCACAAACAGACACAAATCAGCACAAAAAGAGACAAAAACGCCACAGACAGGGTCCAAATCACCATAAAAAGACCTTTAAAAGAAAGTGAATATACCGCCGAAAGACACAAAACCTCCACTAAAAGATATAAAATTACCACAAAGATGCAAAATCACTACACAAAGATGTAAAATTAGCACAAAAAGACCATGAATCACCACAAAAATAAGTAAATATACCACAAAACCATTCAAAATTACCACAAAGAATCATCTAAATCTTTATCTATCTAAATCTTTACTGTGAATATTTCCAGAGTTCCGGGTCACTTCTTAATGGACTTTTTCCAAAAAAGAGACCAAATCACAAAAAAGGGCCACAATTACAACAAAGAAACACAAAATCAGCACAAAAAGAGGTAAATATATCACAAAGGGACAGAGAATTTCCAGAAAAATACGCAAAATGACCACAAAAAGGTCAAAACTAACACAGATGCAAAATCAGCATAAAAAGAGACAAAAGCACCACAAACAAGGTCCAGATTACCACAAAATGGACCCAAATCACCACAAAAATAAGTGCATATACCACAGAAAGACCCAAAATCACCACAAAAAGATGTTAAATTACCACAAAAAGAGACCAAATCGCAAAAAAGGGCCAAAATTACCACAATAAACACAAAATATACCACAGAAAGACACAAAATCTCCACTAAAAGAATCAAAATGACTTTCGGTAACTTTATAAATGATCAGAGTTCTACCTTCATACTGTGAATATTTTCCCTGAAGTCCATAGAGGTGGATCCAGATTATTCATTTTTTAATGAACTTTTTCCATTGTTTCTGGGCCTCAGAACTTCATCAGTCCAGCAGATAGAACCATGACATTTAGGAGGAAAAACATGTTAGAGTTCTGGTAAAAATTGTAACTAAAATAACTAAAAAAGGTGGAAATTACCACAAAAGAGACCAAATCGCAAGAAAAGGGCCAAAATTACCAAAAAGAAACACAAAATCAGCACAAAAAGACCAAAAATCACCACAAAAAGAAGTAAATATACCACAAAGGGACACAAAATTTCCACAAAAAGATACAAAATTACCACAAAAAGGTCAAAACTACCACAAAAAGACACAAAATCAGCACAAAAAGAGACAAAAACACCACAAACAGGGTCCAAATGACCATAAAAAAACTCAAATCACCACAAAAATAAGTGCATATACCACAGAAAGACACAAAATCTCCACTAAAATAATCAAAATTACCACAAAGTACCACCTGGTTCTTCATCTCCAGTTACTTTATTAATGATCAGAGTTCTACCTTCATACTGTGAATATTTTCCTTGAAGTCCATAGAGGTGGTTCCATATTTATTAATTTTATTTATTAATGGACTTTTCCCATAATTTCTGAGTTTCAGAACATAAAAAGACATAAAGCAACCAAAATGAGACACAAAATGACAATAAAAAGACAGGAAAAAAAAACAAACTGTGATGCACAGCAAGTAAGGTTAAATGCAAACGACCATAAAAACCCATGAAACGGGCAAAATGTGACACAAAGCACCAACATTAAGTGCAAATGAAAACTAAAAGATACACAAACTGACACAAGATGACCACAAAAAGATGCAAAAGAGACCAAACGTGAAACTAAATGACCATAAAAACATGCACAAGGCACAGATTTATCACTTTTTAATGCACTTTTTCCATCATTTCTGATCCTCAGAACTTCATCAGTACAGCAGATAGACACATGACATTTAGGAGGAAAAACACATTTGAGTCACCAGATCACGACAAAGTGACACAAAATAACCATGAAAAAGATGAATCATCACAAAGATTAAAAACTCCTTCAGAAACATGCAAATCAACCCAAAAAGGGCTAAAAATCAACAGAAAAAGACCCAAGATCATCACAAAAAGAGGTGAAATCACCACAAAGATTAAAAATGGCCAGGAAAGGAAGAAGAAATGATCACAAACAGACCCCCAAAAAAGGGAATAAATTGACAAAAGAATGATTAGGATTAATTTTGCATCCACATTTATTCTCTGTAAACGCCTCTTTCTTGTATGTATAGTTTACATAAGTTCTGTTGTATTGACTTTTCTTGTAAAGCGTCCTTGGGTGTCAAGAAATGTGCTTATAAATAAAATGTATGATTAGTAATATTAAAATAACCACAAAAAGAGGCAAATCACCCCAAAGATTAAAAATTGTCTCGGAAATTTGCACAATCATCCCAAAAAGAGCTAAAAATCAACATAAAAAGACCCAAAATCATCAAGAAAGAGGTGAAATGAACCAAAAGATTAAAAATTGCCTCAGAAACATGTAAAATCCTCCCTAAAAGGGTTAAAAATCAACATGAAAATACCCAAAATTATCATGAAAAGAGGTGAAATCACCACAAAGATTAAAAACATGTTTTTGTGGTCATTTTGTGTTTCTTTGTGCCTGTTTTATGTCAAATTGTGGTCATTTTGTGTCTCTTCTGACCAGGACTACCACAGTGAATGCATATTCCTGACAGTGAAGCACACAGGTGGTAGTGTGATGATATGGGGCTGGAAAAGTGCATTCTGGGTAAACTTTAAAAGGCTGTTTTGTGTCTTGTTGTGTCAGAGTTGTGTGTTTTTGTGGTCATTTTGTGTTTCTTTTGAGCAGGACTACCACAGTGGATGCATAGTCCTGACAGTGAAGCACACAGGTGGTAGAGTGATGATATGGGGCTGGAGAACACGTTAAAAAGTGCATTCTGGGTAAACTTTCAAAGCTCATATTGGCATGTGTGGTAGGTGGTTGGTCAGAACAATTAGAGACAACGGAAGGATCATTTTAACACACATTGTGATCATTTTTGACAATTTTTGGTCATTTTGTAGACATTTGTCATTTTAGGCGAGTTTTTGGGGTTATTTTGGACTTCTTTTGAGTCATTTTGCACAACTTTTGAGTCGTTCTGGACAAGTTTAGGGGAAAAACGTATTCTGGGTAAACTTTCAAGGCTCATATCAACATGTGTGGTAGGTTGTTGGTCAGAACAATTAGAGACGATGGAAGAAGAAACCAGGAGCAAAGAAAATATTTGAACGAGAAACTTCAGGTTGACTTTTGTTGAAGTTTAGGAATCAAAAGGTTCAACTCAAACCAGTGGCCTTAACATGGCTAGTATTACTAGTTAACTTGGATTGCCATCATTAAACTGAGTGTTTCTCTGCTCTACAGTGAGCTGCACCGAGGATCTGTCGGGTCAGAACTCTGGGGACGTGTCCAGCCCGTCCTGGTCCGGTTCCTATGCGGAGAACGCCAACTGTGTGTCCACTCTGTCTGTGGAGAACCACCTGCAGCTGGAGCTTCACTTCTCCAGCACGTTCGACGTGGAGCAGAGTGCGGACGGAGAATGCATCGACGCCGTCACGGTGAGAAACGCTCAGACTTTTCCAAAACTTCACAAAGAGGAAGCTCAGTGTTGGGTGTTGAAAGCTCGACATCCTTTTAGGGAATTAAACTCTCTGTGTTACACATCTGGGTGTTTTTATTCTCCGCCGCATTCGGTTCCTGTAAATAGTTTTAGTTTCCCTGTCATACAGCAATAAATCTAAAAAACAAAGTGTAATTTTTAAGGAGATTTTTCTTTTCGTTTTAAAGATTTTTTCTTATTACATGGAAATATCATAAATATAATAAAATTAGAACTAATGTTACCATTAAAAAAAACCTGTAACTGTGAATAACCAGGAAACTCAATTTTTAAGAAGAAAAATAGTTTTTTTTGGAGGAAAACTGTTCAATTTAAGTTCTGTACTAAAAATACTTTTCACAAACTAGATACAGCTAGTGACAAATAGCAGAAAAAAAAAGTTCTGAAATTTTAGTGTATAACATCTATCAGCATTCATAAACTAAATCTATTGTTTTTACACATGTAAATGTCATTTTATAAAATATGAACAGACAAAAAACTCATGCGCTCATGTAAAACTAAAGCTACAAAATGGGTTAATGAAATTATTTACATAATTAATAATTTCTCTGATTATTTTCTATTATTTTGCAGTATTTTTTTACGGTGTCGTTAAAAATGCCAAGTTTCCAGCCCTGTTAGTATTTAGTATGTTTGAACCAGTTGTTCTCTGTTCTTCTTGTTCTAGACTCAGAACATCAACACGGTTCTTCTGCTTCTAGACTCAGAACATCAACACGGTTCTTTTGATTTTGGACTCCGAACATCAACACTGTTCTTCTGGTTCTAGACTCAGAACATCAACATTGTTCTTCTGGTTCTAGATTCAGAACATCAACTCTATTTGTCTGCTTCTAGGCTCAGAACATCAACATGGTTCTTCTGATTCTAGACTCAGAACATCAACTCTATTTGTCTGCTTCTAGGCTCAGAACATCAACATGGTTCTTCTGATTCTCGACTATAAGAATAAATCGGTTTTATTGGTCCAACTGGGACAAACTTGCAGGTGGATCCGAGGGTGAAGTTCTGGGACTCGTTGTTCTCTGTGCAGTGGAATAAAGTTGAACGTTCTGATCTCTGCTGTTTGCAGGTGGAGACTCCGTCCGTCACCCTCGGCCCGTTCTGTGGTTCCTCTCCTCCCCCGTCTCCCCTCCTCACCCACTCTCATCACGTCCGGATCCGGTTCACCTCCGACGGCTTCGGCGCCAACAGAGGCTTCTCTCTGCACTTCAGGACCCGAGGTTCTGCAGACTGTGAGGGAATCTTTGGTTCTGAGGCTTGTTGGAGATGATCCTGACTGTGCTGTGTTACCTGCAGATAAGGTGTGTCCTGCCGTGGTGACATCACACTCGATGGTGACGCCTCAGAGGGCAGAACATCATCAGGGCCAGATGGTGACGGTGGCTTGTGATGCTGGATACGTGGTGAACAGTGTGAGTCCCCGCAGAACCAGTTTAACTCCTGATTAACGGGTTTAGACTCTAACCGGTTCTGTGTTTGTGAAGCAGCAGGGCGTCCAGACTCTGACATCACAGTTTGAGGCGACATGTGACATCACAGGTACCTGGACTCCCGGCTACACCTGTGAACGTGAGTCTCGACATTAAATTGTCAGTTTTCTCTCTGAATTTTAGACGTCTTGTTTTTCATAGTGTGTTTTCTTCTCCTACAGCTGTGGACTGCGGTTTTCCTGACGTTCCAGCTGATGGAATCCTGCAGCTGGTCGGATCAGAACCACCTCACACTCAGTACAAGGACCAGGTCCAGTTCAACTGCAGCTCTAAGTACTACCGGCTGGACGGAGACGGTGACTGATCTTGTTTAAATGATCCTGATTAAGTGATTCTGTTAAACTGATCCTGATGAACTGATCCTGTTTAACTAATCTTGATTAACTGATCCTGATTACTCTAACTAGTCCTGATTAACTTATCCGTTTAATCAATCCTGATTAGCTGCACCTGATTAACTGAAGTTTGTCCTCTTTCAGACACCTACACCTGTAATGCCAGCGGTGAATGGATGTCCGCTGACGGGACGACGGAGCTTCCAGAATGCACTGCAGGTAGGATTCCTTTAATGTAAGACAAGATCAACTTCATTAATCCCACAACAGGGAAACATGTAACAGTAACACGAAGAGACATCAGTGAAAGGTAAAAATAACCAGAAATACACTAAAGTGTTGTTGATGTTGCACAGATTCATCTGGACATAGATGGTAATGATTTGCACAGATTCCTTCATATCGTATTCAGACTCTGATGATGTCTTTTTGTGGTTTTCAGTGTGTGGACAACCTGAAAGCTTCTTTGCTAGTGCAGGCAGAATTTTGGGAGGTCAGAATGCAAAGCTGGGACAAATACCGTGGCAGCTTCTGATAAAAAGCCCCAACAGAGGAGGAGCGTCTCTGATCAGCGACCGCTGGGCTGTAACAGCTGCTCACGTTGTGGACGGAGTTCCGGAAACGTCTCTGCGTCTGTATGGTAGTTTAGTGGATGCAAGAACATCCAGCGGGCCGGGCGTCGCAGTGCTGAACAGTAAGAGGATCATTATCCATCCTGGATACACTAAAGGAACTCACACTGAACGCACCAACTTTGACAACGACATCGCTCTCATCAGATTCAGCTCCAGGGTGAACTTTGGTCCAAACCTGCTGCCGATCTGCCTGCCAGAACCCGACAGAGGCATCTGGGAGAACGAGCAGGGAACCGTGTCTGGCTGGGGGATGACGGAAAAACAACACAAAGCAGCTTTGTTAAAATATGCCCATATTTCAGCGTACTCTCTGGATGAATGTCAGCGCACACCGACCACACTTTCCAACAAAGCCATGACGTTCACCAACAACATGTTCTGTGCCGGAGCTACAGGAAAGGACAGCTGCCAAGGAGACAGTGGAGGTCCATTTGTCCTGCCCATGTTGTCCTCAGATGGAGGACCTTACGTTCTGGGCGGCATTGTGTCCTGGGGACCCCCCTGCAGGAGTGGAGATAATAAGGGCTACTACACCAAGGTGGAGAACTACGTAGAGTGGATCAAACACACCATGAAGACAGAAGACGGACCTTAGAGAAACTCTGAGCTGCAGCCACAATAACAACGCTTCTGGAAATCAAATGTACCAGCATTTACAACGCAATCACATATTATAAAGTGCTCTGAAAATAAAGGAAATATCTGCAAATCATCTGGAGAAAATTTGTGTTGTCATCAGTTATTCATTAATACATAAACGTTCCAGACACATCCTCATGAAATTAGTGTTTATTTGACCAACAGGTGTCTTCTGATGGAAAAATGACACAAGACGCAGTCTGACATTGTGTAAGAGATGTTAATCATTAATTATAACGATTTCTGTGTTGTTGAAATTTATCTTGATCAGCTGAATATGATGTTTTTAGTAAAAATGCAAAATCTAAAAAAAAAAAATCATTATTTTCCTGAAACATTTGTACTAAAAGTATCAGGCCTGAATTATCAGTCAAACAATTGTTTACTTTATGCCACCTCCCAGTATGTTTTAACTCCTTTCAATTGGTTCCCACTACGTTTAAACTTCTTTAAAATGATTCCCAGTACGTTTTAACTTCTTTAAACTGGTTCCCAGTACGTTTTAACTTCTTTAAAATGATTCCCAGTACGTTTTAACTTCTTTCAACTGGTTCCCAGTATGTTTTAGGCTGTTTATGTTGGTTCCCAGGTGTAAAAACAGTGAATGTCTCCCCCTGCTGGTAGAAATGAGGCTGGTAAAAATCAAACTGAAGCTGTTTAAAAACAAAGTCAGAGTTCTTCACATTTTCTAAATGATAATAATCAAACATAATAATTAATATTTAATCTAATGATGACTTCATGAGTGATTTAAGGTGTTTCATTTGAAACATCTTCCTGATTCAGTCTCTTTAAAGGTTTTATATTCCTGCACTTTAGAGTCACTTTTCTTCTTGTTTTGCCAAAACAAACAGCGGCTTCCTGGCATTAACGTAGAATGTTGCTAAACACTTTGTGATATTAATGTTTCACCTGAATGTCAGACATTTTATCCCACTGCAGCCGAGCAGCTCACTCATGGAAAACTTCGATCCAAAGATGTTCTGGATCATCTGGTAAGTTCTCCTCAGAAGTTCATTTTAAACTTTACTACCTGTAACTGTTTTAGTCCCACTTTGATTTTTACTTTCTCAGCATGAAGCTGCTGTTACTGGACAGTTTGTTCCAACGCAGAGTTCTGGTTCTGATGTTCTGTTCAGATGATCAGTGTTTTATAGTCTGAATGTTCCGTCAGTCTCTTATAAACTTTGGTTTTGTTGCTTCCATAGTTGTGTGTCTGTGTTTGTTTTGTTTGGTCTTTGGACCTCAGCTGACCTCAGCCTGATAAACAGACGGAACTCTGCAGGTTCCTGTGTTCTGTGTTGCTGTGTGAATGCAGCCCGGTGCCTGACCCGGACTCTCCGATGTTTGGGGAGGTCCAGTCGCCCCAGTACCCCCAGCCGTACCCCCCCAACCTGCAGCAGCAGTGGGAGCTGAGGGTTCCTGAAGGGTTCCAGATCCGACTCACCTTCACCCACCTGGACATCGAGGCGGCTGCAGGCTGCTACTACGACTCACTCACAGTCAGAACCGAACCTCCACACAGAACCTACCAGAATACACTGCGCTGCTGCAGCTGTGTATTCTTCATTTTCAATGGTTCTTCACTGATGCCACAGGAGAACCATTTTTAGATCCACAAAGAACCTCTTAGCAAGAGGTTCTTCAAAGAATAATTTCTTCTTTAAAGAAAACCCTCAGACAACCATCACATAATGGTTCCTTCAGGCATCACAGATGGTGCTACAAATGAACTTCAGCTAAAATAGGTTCTTAAAGGAACTGTTTCTGCAAACAGTTCTCTAAAGAACCCCAGAGCTGCCTCAGAAAACCACCAAAAAGGGTTCTTTTAGGCACCATAAATTCAAAGACCTTTGCTCTGTTTTCCAGATAGTTCATTTGGTTTAGTAAGGAACCTCTTTTAAATGGTTCTTAGTATTTTTTTCAAAATTCAAGGTTCTTTCAACATTTAAATATAATAATTATGTGCAGACTGAAAAACCAGCTCATGAACATATTCGTTTATTAATGTTTCTTTTAATTAGTTGAATTCCAGACTGGTGAGGTATTAAAATCTTAGCTTCAGTGATCCACAAAGTAGCACAAACATAAGATCAGTTCCTGTGAGGGAAACGTAGAACCCTAAAACTTAAATTAACTTGTGGATCCAACACTGAAGGCATCTGACAGCTGAGACACACTGATGAGATTTTATCTGAACTTTAAATGTGGGAATCTGCAGCTGTTCTGGATTCCTTCCTCTAGAACACACTAAGTATTTTGGGTTCTTGGTCAGACAGAACACGTTCCAAGATAGTCAGATCATTGTTCTCTGATGTTCATTGATCAAATGATTAATGAAGGAAATATTCTGCCGATGAATCAGCAATGAAAATGAAAAATCTGCCAACAAATAACTCCAATAAAAGTCAAGGACCTTCACTGTTTTAAAGAACTGTATAAAGTCTGTGAGGAACCATCTCCTACATAGAGATTCTTCATATGGTGATGGAGCTTTGACAAACCTTACCCTCCAGATCGTGGTAGTCCTCAGGGCTTCAGGAGAAAGCAGCCGGACTTGTCTTTTTTGTTCTTGAAGATGTTTCATCTTCATCAAAGAATCTTCATCAGTTCTCACTGACCTGTAACTGTCCATCAGTCAGAACTGAAGAAGCTTCTTGGATGTAGGTGAAGCATCTTAAAGAAAAAAGAGGAGACCAGTAGGTTCTACTGAAGCTCTGAGGATCAGGGACTGAGGTGTAAACTTCAGGTACAAACAAACCAAACCCTAGAGTGTTTTTGAGAAGCTGGATGTGATCATCTTGTTAAGACCATCAGCCAACAGTCTGCATCTACTGGAAGTAAACCCTAATGATCATGTTTCTGGCCTTCAGCAGAGCTCTGTCTGAAGGTCTGCAGGCGTTTAAGATGCTTCTGTAGCTAAAAACCCAGAATCATTTCAGCCTTCATGTTCTTACTCTCAGCACAGATGGAACCTTAAAGAGTTCCGTCAGGTTTTCTCACCTGAGCAGTTCAGCCAGGTGGTGATCAGCATACGGCTGCAGGTCTGAGGATTCGGCTGCTCCGGAGATCTTCACCTCTGGCTTTGGCCTTCTGCTCAGACATGCTGCTCATTATGGAGAGTTCATGAGAAGGTCACAGAGTCTCCTGGTTTTATTGAATTCATGAGGAGCTTTGAACTGAACCTGCTCTGAAGACATTATGAGTTTATTTCTTTTTTTTTCTTTGTACAACCCGTGATTCGAAATTTTTGCATCATACTCGATATTTCTTTTATGGTGGCAGAAATCAGTTTTTCCTGTCAAGACAAGCTAAAGACAAATCTTAAGTAATCTATATTTTAATTACTCCACAGTTACAGTCTAATCTTTGCTAAAAACCAGCACACAGTATATGTAGATACTGAGGAACAGTGGGGAGGCTTGATTTTCTGAACTCCTTCCAATCATCCGGACTATTGATCCGTAGGTCAAACAAACCCTGTAATCAGCAAGTACCCAGTAGAGTAAAAGCTACTACCGTTCTGTGCGAGATCCTAAACTTCTGCGCCACATCTTGTTTCCCAATATCTACACTGACACTACTGTTCAAAAGTTTGGGGTCACCCAGGCAATTTAGGGTTAGGGTTAGGTTAGGTTTGTGAAAGATTATCTCGACGACTCCCCCTACCCAAACAGGGCAGTTTGAATAGAGAGTCAAAGGTAGTGCACTGGCCACCGCTCCCTGTCGATACCCTCTGGCTCTTCCTTTAGGTATGTCTGTCATATTGTTGGGTACCCCGGGGGGTTTGAGTTTCCTGACTTCCTTTCACTTTTGGTAAGTATAGTTCAGTTGTTGTTCTCAATACCTTATTTAGAGTTAGGGTTAGTTTTAGGGTTAAGTTTAGGTTTTAGGGCTACTGGTTCAGGTTAGGGTTAGATGTTAGGATTAGAGTTGGGAAATTTATCTTGATGAAGCCCCCTGCTTCGTCCGACGACTTGGGTTAGGGTTAGTAGGATTAGGGTTACTAGGGTTAGGTGTTGGGGTTACGGTTAGAGGTTCGGGTTGGGGTTAGGATTGTGGCTCGACGATAGGGTTAGGATTGGGGTAAGTGTTAGGGTTAGGGTTTCCATGAAAATTTGTCATTTTCCACATTAACAATGTCTAGATTTGATTTCTGATTCATTCAATGTCATCCTCATCAAAAAAACCTGCTTTTCTTTCAAAAATAAGGACATTTCTTCTTCTTCTTTTGAACGGTAGTGTACGTTCTGCTTCACCAAAGACTACACAGTACGCTAATCTAAAGCATCACAACATTCTCTCCGGCAGTATAAATTTGTACATATTTCAGTTAAATTTGTTGTTCTCTGTGTTAGAACACTTGATCAGTTTATTTAAAGTTTTGTTCTAGTGTCTAAATAAGAACCTGAAACTGGAGTCAGACAGAAACTTTTCACACTCAAACTGAAACTGAAGTCAGTCTTTCTTTATTCATTTCTTTATTTGACAGGGACAGTGCACATTAATGAATGTCTCTTTAGACAACAATAGACGCAAATAATCCGGATTGTAGCAACAATGCCAAATAACATCCACAATCCCTCGGCAGATTAAAAAAACATAACAGTGAAACATAGGACAATAAGTCACAATAAAAGCACATTACAAGAAGTACACAAAGAAGTTAAGGGTCTGTGACTTTAGTTTGAGGTTCTACCTCATCAGGACTACTTGCTGTGTTGGTAGTTTTCCTTCTCTGAGGTTTTTCCAGAAATGTTTCCTCCTGATGATGAATATTTCTTCCTTTATTTGGTCCTCAGGTTCTGCACAAGGAAAAGCTGCTGGGGAAGTTCTGTGGCACTGAGAACTCTGCTGACGGACATCACCCCGGTAACCATCCCATCCTGTCTCCCGGCAACACTCTCATGCTCATCTTCCAAACCGACGACGACAACCCGGAGCGGCACCAGAACCTGGGCTTCTCGGCCCAGTACCAGGCCATAGGTAGCTCCTCCTGCTCCTCCTCCATGTTCTGGTCTCCTTCTCCCACTAACAACCAAACTCTCATCAGACGTAGATGAATGTTCAGCACCAGAACCTCTGGACGGGTCGGGTCCGCTCTGCTCCCAGATCTGCCTCAACACACTGGGTTCTTACCTGTGCGCCTGTCACCATGGTTACGAGCTGCGATCGGACCAGCGCACCTGTGTGTGTGAGTATATACTCACTTTTTTAAAGGTAATTTACTGTAATTTTACAGATTTCAGCTGTTTATTAAACCAGTAAAATTGGGAAAAAGTCATAATTTACATGTTAGCTGTAAAAAACAGGTCACACCTGTAAATGTCCACATTTACACTACCATTCAAAAGTTTGGGGTCACCGAGAAATGTTCTTATTTTTGAAAGAAAAGCTTTTTTTTCTCCAGTGGAGATAACATTAAATGAATGATAAATCCAGTGTAGACATTGTTAATGTGGTAAATGACTATTGTAGCTGGAAACAGCTGATTTTTAATGGAATATCTCCATAGTGGTACAGAGGAACATTTCCAGCAACCATCACTCCTGTGTTCTAATGCTACATTGTGTTAGCTAATGGTGTTGAAAGGCTCATTGATGATTAGAAAACCCTTGTGCAGTTATGTTAGCACATAGATAAAAGTGGGAGTTTTCATGGAAAACATGAAATTGTCTGGATGACCCCTAACTTTTGAATGGTAGTGTATGGGTAAATCTTCTCTTTATTCCGGGTTGTGTTCCTCCCCAGTGTCCTGTGGTGGAGGTATATTTGATGAACCGGAGGGTCACCTGTTCAGTCCAGGTTACCCGATGATCCCGCCTCACGCTGTGTCCTGTCAGTACATTATTTCTGTCGAACCCGGCTTCACTGTGTCTCTGAACTTCAGCGATAACTTCCACATCGAGAGCGTCGACACTGAGGACGGTTTAATCTGCCTCCATCACTGGCTGCTGGTAAACTTTCATCACACCAGAAAAACTGGATCTGAGCTAAAGATTAAGAACTTTACAAATTAATCTCAGTTAGCTTTCTCCTTCTCTGGATTTTAACATTTGTCCCTTTAAACTAGTAATCTAGTTTCAGTGAAAGTGTAGGCTCACTCCTCTTTTAGTGCCATGGATCTGACAGTCTTAATGTAAAATAGTGTATGAATGGATGGATGGACGGACGGATGGATGGATGGATATATAGATAGATGGATGGATAGATAAATAGATGGATGGACGGATGGATGGATGGATGGTGGATATATAGATAGATGGATGGATGGATGGATGGATGGATGGATACATAGATAGATAGAGAGATACTTTATTCATCCCCTTAGAGAAAGTCAAGGTATCCAGGAGCTCAGATATGTAACATTTAAGAAAAATAAGGACACTGATATGCAAAAGAACATGTGCAAATTGTGCTGATGGAAGAAATACGGTGAAAAATTATTGGCAAAAAGGGCCAAATTGTCAGTATTTATAATGAAATAGTATAAAAGTGTAAATACAGTGTAAAAATAGAACTATTAATAAGCATAAAGACGGGATGCTGGGTCCTGGTGGTCCTGGATAATTGGGTTTATTATACAGGTTAGTCACTGGAGTGTCTCAGCCGACAGGACAGATCAAGAGTTCCTGTCAGAGGTATTATGATGCCTGAAGGCTGTGGGACAAACCAGTGGAATTGTTCAAGCAGAGGAGAATAAACTGAAGGTGTTCCACTGTGTTCTGAAGGTGACCATCCCAGACAGAGAACCCATAAAGCTCTGTGGTGGGTTGAGTCCAGGACTGATGGAAACCAACTCCAGCACCGTGAAGCTCGACTACCACACTGACGATAAAGGACAGAGCCGAGGCTGGAGTCTGGACTATAGAACCCAGAGTAAGGAATAGAACTGGAACAGGTCTGCTGAAACATCCTGGTCCACTGCTATAGCGGATGTTAGAAGAGTTAAATATGATGTTAGAACAGTTAAACATGATGTTAGAACAGTCAAACGTGATGATAGAACAGTTAAATATGATATTAGAACAGTCAAACGTGATGATAGAACGGTTAAATATGATATTAGAACAGTTAAATGTGATGTTAGAACAGTTAAATATCATGATAGAACAGTTAAACATGATGATAGAACAGTTAAATATGATATTAAAACAGCTAAATGTGATGATAGAACAGTTAAATGTGATGTTAGAACAGTTAAATATGATGTTAGAACAGTTAAATATCATGATAGAACAGTTAAACATGATGATGGAGCAGTTAAACATGATGATGGAACAGTTAAACATGATGATGAAACAGTTAAACATGATGATGAAACAGTTAAACATGATGATAGAACAGTTAAATATGATGATAGAACAGTTAAATGTGATGATAGAACAGTTAAACATGATGATAGAACAGTTAAACATGATGATGAAACAGTTAAACATGATGATAGAACAGTTAAATATGATGATAGAACAGTTAAATGTGATGATAGAACAGTTAAATATGATGTTAGAACAGTTAAATATCATGACAGAACAGTTAAACATGATGATGGAGCAGTTAAACATGATGATGAAACAGTTAAACATGATGATGGAACAGTTAAACATGATGATGGAACAGTTAAACGTGATGATGGAACAGTTAAACATGATGATAGAACAGTTAAACGTGATGATGGAACAGTTAAACGTGATGATAGAACAGTTAAACGTGATGATGGAACAGTTAAACATGATGATGGAACAGTTAAACATGATGATGGAACAGTTAAACATGATGATAGAACAGTTAAACATGATGATAGAACAGTTAAACGTGATGATGGAACAGTTAAACGTGATGATGGAACAGTTAAATATGATGATAGAACAGTTAAACATGATGATGGAGCAGTTAAACATGATGATGGAACAGTTAAACATGATGATGAAACAGTTAAACATGATGATAGAACAGTTAAATATGATGATAGAACAGTTAAATGTGATGATAGAACAGTTAAATATGATGTTAGAACAGTTAAATATCATGACAGAACAGTTAAACATGATGATGGAGCAGTTAAACATGATGATGGAACAGTTAAACATGATGATAGAACAGTTAAACGTGATGATGGAACAGTTAAACATGATGATGGAACAGTCAAACGTGATGATAGAACAGTTAAATATGATATTAGAACAGTCAAACGTGATGATAGAACGGTTAAATATGATATTAGAACAGTTAAATGTGATGTTAGAACAGTTAAATATCATGATAGAACAGTTAAACATGATGATAGAACAGTTAAATATGATATTAAAACAGCTAAATGTGATGATAGAACAGTTAAATGTGATGTTAGAACAGTTAAATATGATGTTAGAACAGTTAAATATCATGATAGAACAGTTAAACATGATGATGGAGCAGTTAAACATGATGATGGAACAGTTAAACATGATGATGAAACAGTTAAACATGATGATGAAACAGTTAAACATGATGATAGAACAGTTAAATATGATGATAGAACAGTTAAATGTGATGATAGAACAGTTAAACATGATGATAGAACAGTTAAACATGATGATAGAACAGTTAAATATGATGATAGAACAGTTAAATGTGATGATAGAACAGTTAAATATGATGTTAGAACAGTTAAATATCATGACAGAACAGTTAAACATGATGATGGAGCAGTTAAACATGATGATGGAGCAGTTAAACATGATGATGGAACAGTTAAACATGATGATGGAACAGTTAAACGTGATGATAGAACAGTTAAACGTGATGATGGAACAGTTAAACATGATGATGGAACAGTTAAACATGATGATGGAGCAGTTAAACATGATGATGGAACAGTTAAACATGATGATGGAACAGTTAAACGTGATGATAGAACAGTTAAACGTGATGATGGAACAGTTAAACATGATGATAGAACAGTTAAACGTGATGATGGAACAGTTAAACATGATGATGGAACAGTTAAACATGATGATGGAACAGTTAAACATGATGATGGAACAGTTAAACATGATGATGGAACAGTTAAACATGATGATGGAACAGTTAAACATGATGATGGAGCAGTTAAACATGATGATGGAACAGTTAAACATGATGATGGAACAGTTAAACGTGATGATAGAACAGTTAAACGTGATGATGGAACAGTTAAACATGATGATAGAACAGTTAAACGTGATGATGGAACAGTTAAACATGATGATGGAACAGTTAAACATGATGATGGAACAGTTAAACATGATGATAGAACAGTTAAACATGATGATGGAACAGTTAAACATGATGACAGAACAGTTAAACATGATGATGGAACAGTTAAACGTGATGATAGAACAGTTAAACATGATGATGGAACAGTTAAACATGATGACAGAACAGTTAAACATGATGATAGAACAGTTAAACGTGATGATGGAACAGTTAAACGTGATGATGGAACAGTTAAACGTGATGATGGAACAGTTGAACATGATGATGGAACAGTTAAACATGATGATGGAACAGTTAAATATGATGTTAGAACAATTAACCATGATGACAGAACAGTTAAATATGATGTTAGAACAGGTAAATATGACGATGGAACAGTTAAACATGATGATAGAACAGTTAAACGTGATGATAGAACAGTTAAACGTGATGATAGAACAGTTAAACGTGATGATGGAACAGTTAAACATGATGATAGAACAGTTAAACGTGATGATGGAACAGTTAAACATGATGATGGAACAGTTAAACATGATGATGGAACAGTTAAACATGATGATGGAACAGTTAAACATGATGATGGAACAGTTAAACGTGATGATGGAACAGTTGAACATGATGATGGAACAGTTAAACATGATGATGGAACAGTTAAATATGATGTTAGAACAATTAACCATGATGACAGAACAGTTAAATATGATGTTAGAACAGGTAAATATGACGATGGAACAGTTAAACATGATGATGGAACAGTTAACCATGATGATAGAACAGTTAAATATGATGTTAGAACAGGTAAATATGATGTTAGAACAGGTAAATATGACGATAGAACAGTTACATATGATGTTAGAACAGGTAAATGTGATGAGCGAAGAGTTAAACATGATGATGGAACAGTTAAACATGCAGTTAGAACAGTTAAATATGATATTAGATCAGTTCAACGTGACATTAGAACAGTATTTTCCGTGTTCCAGGGGTCCAGTGTCCGGTTCCTGGCCGTGTAGCTAACGGTCGGGTCACTCCTGTCCTGACGGAGTATTTCTACAGAGACTATCTCCACGTTCGCTGTGATCAGGGATACAAGCTGATGATGGTCAGAACAATCTGCTTTTGTTTCTCCTAAGAGTTAAACTCCAACAGGCCTGTGGTTCTGATCCATGTGTTTGTTGTTACACCATGCTGATGTTCTATTCACGGTCCGGTTCTTCTGTCAGGAAGGTGAGGAGATCCAGAGTTTCTTTACGATGTGTGTAAGTTCTGGACGGTGGCATCTTTCCCTGCCTGAGTGTCACAGTGAGTTTCCTCTGAGCTGAAAGCAACAGTTTCATTATGTTCAGTCTCTTTTCAGTGTCTGGCTGAAGAAACATCAATATGTTCTTGTTTTGTTGTTCTGCAGTAATTGACTGTGGAGAACCTGAACCTCTGCTGAACGGAGCGGTGACCGTCCTGTCGGGTTTCCAGAATCAGTACCGTTCTGTTGTTCAATACCACTGTAATCAACCTTTTTACTCTCCTCTGGGAGGCGTAAACGGTGAGATGTTAACATGTGGTGTTTCTGGTTCTGGTTTTAGTTGGTCATGTTGTCGTCGATCTGCTTTAGAACTTTAGAATACTGCAGAACTCTTATTGAGTCTTTGTAAATCCTGTTGTTTTTTCTGTGCTAGAGGATTTTCAAAAGTACACAGAATGAAAGACACCAAAGAAAACCAGGAAATGTCACCGTGTGCTAATACACGCAAAGGTCTACATCACCATGAATTTAAACAAAGTTATCACCTGATGTTGAACTGAAGTTTTTTTGGTCTTGTTCCTCCTCAGTTACTTTCAGGTGTGATGCAGACAGACAGTGGAGATCCACCCATGATGTGATCAGCAGTCCAACATGTTTACCAGGTACTACTACCAGAGATCTACACTACCAGTCAAAAGTTTGGACACACCTTCACATTTAATGGTTTCTCTTTATTTTCATGACTATTTACATTGTCGATTCTCGTTGAAGGCATCAAAACTATGAATGAACACATCTGGAATTATGTAGTAAACAAAAAAAAATGTTCAACAAACTAGAATATGTTTTATATTTTAGATTCTTCTAAATAGCCACCCTTTGCTTTGATTCCTGCTTTGCTGACTCTTGGCATTCTCTGGATGAGCTTCTTGAGGTAGTCACATGAAATGGTTCTCCAACAGTCTTGAAGGAGTTCCCAGAGATGCTGAGCACTTGTTGGCCTTCACTCTGCGGTCCTTCTCATCCCAAACCATCTGGACTGGGTTTAGGTCAGGTGCCTGTGGAGACCATGTCATCTGACCTAAGCAGCACTCCATCACTCTCCTTCTTGGTCAGATAGTCCTTCCACAGCCTGGAGGTGTGTTTGGGGTCATTGTCCTGTTGAAAATAAATGATGGTCCAACTTAATCCAAACCAGATGGGATGTCATGTCACTGCAGGATGCTGTGGTAGCCATGCTGGTTCAGTGTGCCTTCAATTTGGGAATCTTGCCATAATATGGATTCTAACAGTTGTCAAATAGGGCTGTCAACTGTGAACCAACCTGACTTCTGCACAACACAACTGATGGTCCCAACCCTATTAAGAAGGCAAGAAATTCCACAAATGAACCTTGACAAGGCACACCTGTGAAGTGAAAACCATTTCAGGTTCTACCTCATGAAGCTCTTCCAGAGAATGTCAAGAGTGTGAAAAGCAGTAACCAAAGCAAAGAATCTAAAATATACATGTTCTGACTTATTTCACACTTTTTTGTTTCCTACATCATTCCATATGTGTTCATTCATAGTTTTGATGCCTTCAGTGAGAATCTACAATGTAAACAGTCATGAAAATAGAGAAAAACCATTAAATGAGAAGATGTGTCCAAACTTTTGACTGGTAGTGTACGTCTGATGTTCCGTCCTCTACTTGGAACATGAAGCTGAAACCTCACCTGTCTCTCCAGTGTGTGGGCAGCCAACAAAGCTGATCTCTGGCTACCAGCGGATCATCGGAGGCAGCAATGCTCCACATAAAACCATCCCCTGGCAGGTGATGCTGAGTGTGGGTTCAGGCCGAGGAGGAGGTATGGTGATCGCTGACCGCTGGATCTTGACTGCAGCTCATGTACTGGTAGCAAATGGAGCAACGGTTCCTCCAGAAGACGTGCGGGTAAGTAATCTGCTAATTGGATTATGTTCATTTTGTCTTTTCTTATTATAGGATAGTGTTACTTTTAAACCGACAACTCAGTAAAAAAAAGTATGGTTTTACCTTGCTGACATGTTTCGACTGCATCGTACTCATTTATTATTAAATTTTGTGTGTGTGTGTTTGTTTCTGTTTTTTCTTTCTCTTAGTTTGTTCAATTTTTGGATGTGGTGATTTTTCGTTGTAATTATTTCTTCTTCCTGTGTGCATTTTAAATGTGAACTTATCTGTTTGTGTATGTCTGGCTCCAAACGGAGGTGTTCTTTGAGTTTGTTTGAATCCTCTTGTATTAGTGTGTTGACTTTTTCCAGTGTGTTTGTCGTCGTCCTTATCCTCTCTCTGATGAGGGCCTTCTTTGCTTTGTTGATTCTGTTTTCTGCGTTCTTTGTTGGGATGGGATTCCTGATGTTGAGGCCTTTAGGTGTTATGTCTTCGTCTCTGCATCGGAGGTTTGAAAATGAGATGGCTTGTGTAGCGTGCCCTCTTCTTTTTCAATTTTACCAATCAGCGGAATATTGCAACACATTCTTTTTTTAATCTTCCTCGTAATAATTGGATTATGTTAATTTTTTTCATCACGTGAACAGATCCGTCAGACAGATCTGTCAGATCGGCCAAAAGGACACGTCATCACACGTCAGATGACGCTCTGCCTCCATGTTTTTGTGTCAGAGTTTACTTCTTGTTGTGCTGCTGGTTTTCAGATTTACATGGGACATAATGACGTTAAGACGCTGAAGGACACTCCTGTCAACGCTTCTTCTCTCTATATTCACCCCGGCTACAAAAACCCAGACTTGTTAAACTACAACAATGACATCGCTCTGATGAAACTGGATCAACCAATCACGTTTGACTCGTCTGTAATGCCACTGTGTTTGCCAGCAGAGGGCGCCACGTATGACACCGGTGTGATGGGGTAAAGAAGAGAAGCTGTGAAATTTGTGTTTACTCACTTGTAGTTTTGTGTTTCGTTTCCTTGCTGAGGTAACTTATGCATCTTGTCCAGTTTCTAAAAAACCGACTGACTTGTTTTTCTTTTTCATCACGACTTTGTCTTAAAATTTTTCAGGCTGGTGTCAGGTTTTGGCATCACAATCAATCGAGGTCGGGAGGTGTTAACAAACCGGCTGAAATATGTGCAGCTGCCGGTGGTGGACCAGGAGACATGCAGCAGCTCGCTGTCTTCCATCAGGAGAACCCGGTCCGACGTACCAAACCTGACGGAGAACATGTTCTGTGCTGGAGTCCCAGAAGGTTCTAAGGACTCCTGCCAAGGCGACAGCGGAAGCGCCTTCACCCTGAGAGAAAACGGCCGGTTCTACGCTGCTGGGATCGTCAGCTGGGGCATCGAATGTGGAAAACGGGGAACGTATGGAGTTTATACCAGAGTCTCCAACTACCTGCCCTGGATCAACAACACCATCCAGAACAACTGACTGGAGCTCAGTGCTACAGAACGTGAAGGCGTTCATGAAGCTAAAGTAAAATAAAATCAGAACCAACCTTTAATCAGAACAAACCTTTAGTCTCTGCGTGTTTCTTTGCAGTATTAATAAATATGGTGTCATAAAAGAGTTTATAAAGTCTTGAACTAAAGTCTCCATCTGTAAATCCATTTTTATCATTCAGTATTTAGTTTCTAATGACTCCTAGAACTTTCTGTAATGGAATCATTGAAACATGAAGCATAGTCTTGAAAAGCATCATTTTATAGATTTATTAAAGATCTGTCTGTTGTGTAGGACTAGATGCTGATATCCCTTCTTGCACACATGAGACACCTAAGACTCTGTGGGATGTCAAGTGGGTGAGGGCATCTTCTGGCTAGAATAGTCATTTACCACATTAACAATGTCTACACTGGATTTCTGATTCATTTAATGTATTCAACACCATAATCCCCTCCAGACTGGTCACTAAGCTGCAGGACCTTGGAGTCATCCTGTGCAGGTGGATCTACAGCTTTTTGACCAGCAGACCACATGTGGTTCGAGTTGAAAAACACCTATCCTACTCACGCATCCTGAACATTGGTGATCCCCAGGGCTGTGTGCTGAGCCCTCTGCTGTACTCACAGTACACTCATGACTGTTTGTCCACATCAGACTCTAACACCATAATTAAGTTTGCTGACCACACAGCAGTGGTGGGTCTGATCTCCAACAACGACGAGGAGGACTATTTGATGGAGATCACTCACCTGGAGGACTGGTGCAGAGACAACATTCTCCTCCTGAAAGTCAGCAAGACCAAGGAGCTGATTGTCGACTACAGCAAGAAGCAGCAGAGGACATACCACCCACTCAGGATCAGTGGGACAGAGGTGGAGAGAGTGGAGAGCTTTAAGTACCTGGATGTTACCATCTCCAGGACCTGACATGGTCCTGTCACATCAACGCCCTGGTGAAGAAAGCTTCACAGTGTTTCTACCACCTCAGACGCCTGAGGGACTTTAAGCTCCCTCTCAAGGTGCACAGGAACTTTTACACCTGCACCATTGAGAACGTTTTTGCTGGGAGTATCAGCACCTGGATGGGCAGCAGCACCCAGCAGAACTTCTTGGCCCTGAGGAGGGTGGTCCACTCGGCTATGAACCATCAGAACCACCCTCCCCAACCTGCAGGATATTTACAACCAACGCTGCAAGTTAAAGGCCAGGAAGATTGTTAGTGAGCCCACCCACCCCAGCAACAGACTGTTCTCTCTGCTGCCACCAGGGCGGCGTTACCCCTGCCTGAAGACAAACACAGAGAGGATGAGGAGGAGCTTCTTCCCACAGGCTGTCTGCCTGCAGAACCTGAAACAGTAGACTCAATAGACAACCAACCTGCAAATCCTATCCACTAGACTGTTTACACTTCGCCTTGTGTACATATATATATATATATATATATATATATATATATATATATATATATATATATATATATATATATATATATATATATATATATATATATATATATATATATGTGTGTGTGTGTGTGTATATGTATATATATACATATATATGTATATATATGTATATATATACATATATGTATATATATGTGTGTATATATATATATATATATATATATATATATATATATACATATATAATCTATCTATCTAATATTATATATATATACACACACACACACACACACACACACACACACACACACACACATATATTTATCTTGTATATATTTATTTTTACTATTGTTTTTGTTTCGGTCTGGAAAAGGTGCACAATACATTTCACTGTGCATTATAGTATGAATAATTGTGTTTTTGGTAAATAAAGATCTTGAATCTAGAAAAATAAGGACAATGAGGACAAAAATGTGTGACCCAAAACTTGAACAGTAGTTTAAATGGTTAAGTGAAGTAAGTGAATTTGAATAATTAACCTGAAAATCTGTTTCTCTTTAGCTTGTATGTAATTAAGTTTCACGGTTCTGTCCAGGAAATTTTCCGACAGAAACAGGAACGTGGTGCTCGTTTCCATAGTGATCCGTGACCCGCTCCGCACTGCTCTGTGATTGGACGAGCCTGCGCGGTTGCTTTCATTTTCACCGCTCCTCTGCGCATGCTCCGTACAGCGAAGCAGCTACTGCTCTATCAGCAGAGTAACTTTATTTCTATCCAACTGAAGGTTTCAGCTGCTGAACTTCACTGATGAGTTAAAAGTCAGAGAGCAGATTTTAAAGCTGCAGCCTGAAGAAGCAGCGGACAGACGAGAAGAGCTGCAGCGGCTGAAATCAAAAGTGAAAGTGAAGAATTCATCCTGATAAACTGAGTTGAACTGGAGCTGCTCCGTGATGATGTTTGGAATCATACTGTTTGGATTCTTCACGAGGAGCTTCAGTGGTGAGAAATCAATGTTTATTAGAGAAATAATCCAATTATCCAGACAGATTCATGTTTTATTCACTAACTGGACTCACTGCTCATTAAGTTCTGCATTAATAACTACGAAGTTTACACAATGGACGTTATTATGTTCCTCTTAATAGATATCTATTTAAATGTGCATTATTCTGTGTGATATCTGAACACTTTTTACCACCGTCTGTCTCAGAGTGATATTGGTTCCTACCTGTCACTGTTCCTGGTGGGACACATGAAAGTGTAACACTGCTGCAGAGGTTGAGGTCAAGTGTTGGTGACATTAGAGAAGATTATTTTCACTATTATCACAGTTTAGACACTTTTCTTGATGCCAATTAAAACATTGTCGTTTGTGTCTCATTTTTGTCCTTTTATGTCTCATTTTTGTTGTTTTGTGTTTTGTTTTTGTTGTTTTGTATCTCAGTTTTGTCATTTTGTCTCTTTTTTGTGGTTTTGTGTCACAGTTTAGAGACTCTTCTTGATGTTAATTAAAGGTCAAACAGAAACTGCTCAGTTTATTCACTTTTCATTTCTTACATTTAATATCCTGTGAATCTAGTTGAACCTGTGTGATACAGAATTAGATTTAAGATTCTCTTGGTCACTTTTAAATCACTACACAACTTCTGTCTATATTTCTAGACTTTTAAATTCTTACTCTGCAGCTCAGACCCGTGAATCAGCAGCTGTTTGGATTCTCTGAAAACAAAGAAGCTTCTCTTATTGCTCTTCTTAAGATTTCATAGTTTCTGACTCATTTAATCAACCCTCTGAACTCTAAGTTTGTCTTATTTCTGTCATTTTGCCTCCTCATCCTGTAGATGTTTTTCTATCTCCATGTTTCCAGACTTTTCCTCTCTACTCTGCTCATCATCAGTAGAAAGATGTTTCTCCATGCTGAATGTATCTCCAACAACTTGCTCCTCTGTTCACTGTTTCTGAGCCATGCTGCATTTATTTTATTCATCCAGTAGCTTTAATTTTCCTCTCAGAGTTCTTGTCATCTCCGTTTTATGTCTTGTTTGTGTTGTTGTGTCTCCTTTTTGTCATTTTGTATCTCTATTTTGTTGTTTCTTCTCTCATTTTTGTGGTTTTGTGTCTAGTTTTTGTGGTTTTGTGTCTTGATTTTGTGGTTTTGTGTCTCATTTTTGGCATTTTGTTTCTCGTTTTTGCCATTTTGTGTCTCATTTTTGTCATTTTGTTTCTTTTTCAAGTTGTCTTCTCATTTTGTGTCTCATTTTTGGCATTTTATGTCTATATTTTACTGTTTTGTGTATCATTTTCTGTCTCATTTGTGTTATTTTTTGTCTCTTTGTGACAATTTTGTCTTTTTGTTTGTCCCCAGGGGTTTTGAAATATGGTAAACCTTCACTATAGCACTACTAAAGCTGATGTTTCAGTATTTAAATGATAATTTTTAAGAAGTACTGAACTACTAAAGCTGTTTCTGTCTTTGTTCCTCTGGTTTCTCAGCTGACGGTGTTGCAGACGTGGTCCTGTCCTGTGATCTGGTGGAGGAGGGAGTCGGACTGGGAGGAATGGGAGGAGGAGTTCTCTTTACTCGGACTCCAGCGACTCTGGTGCTCAAAGACGTTCCAGTCGGTCCTGATGAATCTCTGGAGACTCTGACTCCGTTCGTTCCGCCCTCCGTCCCTGATCCAGAGCTCCTCCTGTTCGAGACCAAAGGTTTCTCTGCCTTTCCGTCCATAAACTCTGGTTCTATCTAAGCTCTGCTGGTGTTGAACTTCTCTCTTCTTCCTGGTTAGTTTCATCTCCCGAGATCCCGAAGGCCGACGTGCTGCTTCACGCCGACTGCAACCAACAGGAGGTTCTGTGTGAAATCAGCCGATATTCTCCTCGAGGGCTGCAGGACTCTTCAGGGTTCTTCATGGTGTCGCTCAGTGTGGACGGGGTGGACTTCAGCACCTCGCTGATCCTGCAGACATTACCTGTGGAGCAGAACCCGTCCACCCTGGTCCAGAGCAAACTGGGTTTACCTCTGAGCGGGTCGGGAACTCTGCTGACTGAAGGTCCGGACTACAGTTTGACGTCCAGCTTTCCAGCCGTGACCCTGACGTTCTTCTGAACTCTGCTGTGGTTCTTTGTGTCCCTCAGTGATGTTCCTGGTGTTTTCCCACGTTCAGTCAGTGTCGGCTCCTCTGAAGGCCAAAGTTCTGCTCAACTGTGGCTTCAGGCAGCAGGAGGTTCGGTTGGGTGAGGAGGTGGGAGTCGAATGGAGGCTGCAGCACCGAGGAAAAGGACGGAAGGTTCTGGAAATGAAGACGAAGCTGGACGGCAGCGAGGGGAGCTCAGTAGGTGAGAACAGCCGGGACCTTTCTGGAGGATTTAAAGTCTTTTAGTGACAGTTCAGCTTTTTAAAAATCATTTTCTATTTTGATGCAGTTGCTTTCTCCTACAAAACCACTGCAATCATCCTAGATGGATTCAGTCTTTCCAAATACCTTTATTTAAATCATCTTGTAGCAGAAGAGAGAAGGAAAAAGACAGGACAGCCCTTTATTTACCTGGCAGGTAGACAGGAAATGATGCAATGAAGCAGACACACCTGTGAGCTAAGCTAATGCTAACAAAGGAAGCATGGAGGAGAAGTGAGGAGTTGGAGGAGTTTCTTCTGGAGGACTGATCCAGTTTGACATGTGAACAGTTTAACATCCAGTTACATAGTAAGTAATTCAGTTTAATTGATATGGTGCAGTTCACAACATATTAACATCTTGTAGCAGTTCACATGGTAAAGTAAAGACTTAATAGAATTTAAACAGAGAAACCCAAAAAATTCTGTTTATTTGGGATTAGATCAGTTCATTTTTAAGAACAGTTGGAAGTAAAATATGATGAATTAGAAGCCAGAGTTGTCCAAAAGATAAAACAGCGGTTCAGCTTATTCAAATATAATGTTTTGATCTATTAATAAAACATTTGCGCTCCAGTCATTAGAGCGGGTTTGTCCACATTAACAGGAGAGGGAATGAAAGAGGCTGAAACCAGGAAGAGCCTCATGAATAAATAAAAGTATGAGTGATGGAGGAACAAAAGCAGAGCAGGTTGGTGTGTTCCAGGTGAAGTTCAGCCTTCAGGACCTATTAGATGTTCTGTCTCCTCAGTGCTTGGACAGAGGGAAGGTTCCAGCCTGGACGCCGCTCTGCTGCTGCGTGAAGGAGACGCCTCCATGACGCTGTCCAGGCTGCAGGTGGAAGACGAGGGAACCTACATCTGCACCATCAGCGTGGGCAACTTCCACGCCCAGCAGGTGGTGCAGCTGCTCATCACCCGTGAGTTCAGGTCCAGTCTGAGGCTGCAGCTTCTAGAAGTTTAAATAAAGTCTGAAGCTTCTAGAAGTTCGGGTCCAGTCTGAGGCTGCAGCTTCTAGAAGTTTAAATAAAGTCTGAAGCTTCTAGAAGTTCGGGTCCAGTCTGAGGCTGCAGCTTCTAGAAGTTTAAATAAAGTCTGAAGCTTCTAGAAGTTCGGGTCCAGTCTGAGGCTGCAGCTTCTAGAAGTTTAAATGCAGGTTAAAATGAAATCTGAAGCTTCAGTCTAAAATGTCTACAGGTTTAAACAAAGTCTGAAGGTTCTACAAGTTCAAATAAAGTCCTAAACTTCTGCGAATTTAAATAAAGTCTTAAACTTCTGTGAATTTAAATAAAGTCTGAAAATTCTATGATCTGATGCTTCTACAAGTTTAAATTAAGTTAGAAGCTTCTGCAAGTTTGAATAGTCTTAAACTTCTACAAGATTAAATAAAGTCTGAAGGTTCTACGAGTTTAGATAAAATCTCAAGCTTCTATGAGTTCAAATAAAGTTTGAAGCTTCAACAAGTTTAAATAAAGTCTGAAGCTTCTACAAGTTTAAATAAAGTCTGAAGCTTCTACAAGTTTAAACAAAGTTTGAAGCTTCTACAGATTTGAATAAACTCTGAAGTTTCGATGAATTTAAATAAAGATTGAAGCTTCTAAAAGTTTAAATAAAGTCTTAAACTTCTACAAGTTTAAATAAAATCTGAAGGTTGTTGGAGTTTAAATGAAGTCTGAAGCTTTGATAAGTTTAGATAAAGTCTGAAACTTCTACAGGTTTAAATAACATCTGAAGCTTCTACAGGTTTATCTTCAGTCTAATCGGTCGGTTCTGAAGAATCCACAACATGCAGCTGGATTACTGTTTGTTCTAAAAAAATAATCTGGGAAAGTTCTGCAGAAAGGTTTTCTTTAGGAAGCTTTTTTTTCTCCGCTAATGTTCAGGATGACACTCTCTAAAGACTCAATCTTTGAGAAGTTAATGTTAGCTAATAATATAATATAATATATAATATATATATAATATATATAATATAATATAATGTTAGCTAATGTTGTGGGAACGTAATGTCTTTTTTATTTTCTGTTCCTGTTTCCAGAAGCGCCTCAGGTTTCGCTCTCGGAGGGGAAGAAAGATTCTAATTCTGCTCAGACGTTCAGCTGCCACTGCAGTAATTATTATCCTCTGGACGTCCAGGTCAGAAACTCAGTCCTGTTGTTCCTTCAGTCATATAAAGTCTGTTTGGTCTGTTTGGTTCTCTTTTATCTGTTCTCAGTGGAACATCCCAGAGTTAAACTGCAAACACACTTTCACTAATTCATTGTATTTAAATCTGACAAGCTTTTGGTGCAGTGAAACCAGGGAAGGATCGGGACTGGATGGTTTGACTGTGGACCTCTGGAAACATCCAACAGCAAGAAAGACCTTAAGGTCATTCTGTTTCCAGACATTCAAGGGACAAAGACCAGACAAGTGGGGAATGTCAGTGATTGTTCCAGTTCCAAAGAAAGGCAACCTTGTTATATATGACAACTACAGAGGTATCAGCCTCACCCAGGTTGCTACCAAGATCTATAATCGGACGATCCTCAACACAATTAGGCCAGTCATTGACGATCTACTCTGCCCAGGTCAAAATGGATTTAGGCAATCTTGCTCAACTACTGCGTACATCCCAGCTCTTAGAAGAACTGTTGAGGAAGCATTAAACCACAAGAAAGAAGCAATACTGGTTTTCATTGATTTCAAGAAGGCATTTGATTCTGCTGTAGTCAAAACTCCTGAGGGCAACACAGATCTCTTCTCCATATACTGCAAAAACTCAAAATCTTACCAAGTTCATTTGTCTTATTTATGGTCAAAATGTCTCATCCCACTTGATTTAAGATAAATTCACTTAACGAGAGACATTTCAGCAGATGGAGGGACTTGTTTTAACCCTCGTGTCGTCCTGCAGGTCAAAATTGACCCGTTTTAAAGTGTGGAAAAAATATATTTTCCCAGTGAAACTTCTGATGTCTACATTTTCAATATTTTTGGGAAATCTTTGAACATTTTTTGGTGGAAAAAAGGAAATGTTAAAAGTGTTTCATTAAGAACATTTACAAAAAAATCAACCAGAATCCAGTGAATTTCGCTGGATTTTGGTTGATTTTTATGTGAATGTTCTTAAAGAAAATGTTACAAGTTTCACTGATATAAAAATATCATTTTAGATATATTTATATCACTTTCTATCACTTTAGATATTTTTAGGATTTTTTTGGAAGATTTTTACAAATTTTTAAAAAATATTTACAAGATTTTTCTTGCCAAATTTGGGTAACTTTTTTTAAGTTAAAACTTTTAAGGGAAACTTTTATGGAATTATTGGAATATTCTTCGTGAAGGTTTTGCAAATTTTCAAAAATTTGGGGATTTTTTATTTATTTTTTTCTGATTTTTGGGATTTTTTTCAGACAAGGAAACAATATTTTTTGGTGCCCGTAAATGAAGACAACATGAGAGTTAAGACAATGCATCTTCAATGTCTTGTTAAGTCAAACAATCTTGAAATTATCTTGTTTTGAGTTGTATTTTACAAGAAAGCTCAAAATAAGTTTAATACATCTCAGATTAGGAAGTTGCCTGAAAGCAAAAATATATTTTTGAGTGAAAAACTACTTTTTTTTTTTTTTTTAAATCATATCTGGCTTATTTTAAGACACCTAAGCTTGACAATCCTGGTAAAATAGAGCTTAAAATAAGTTTTCCAGCTAATTTTAAGATCTCAATATTCTAAATATCGTATCTTATTTCAAGAAATCTTACCAAGACATTTTTCACTTGTTCTATTGGCAGATTTTTTCACTTATTTCAAGGTAAAACTTCCTTGAAATATGCTTTTTTTTCTTGTTTTGAGAGGGGCATTTTTTCCAGTGCAGACACCGGAGTACTTCAAGGAGACCCTCTAGCACTTTTCATCTTCACCATTGGCTTGGACTATGCACTGAGGAGTGCAATCTTGCCCTCCGATGGTCTGACCCTAAAGCGTCGTCAAAGTAGAAGACAGTAGAAGTCCTCCCAGAACTTGCATTTGCGGATGGCATTGCCCTCCTGGAAACACTATCAGTGAAGCAGAAGACCTTCTGCATCAGGTCGAGTGAGAAACAAGACAGATTGGACTCTTTCTGAATGCTGGAAAGACGAAGTTCATGCACCTCAACCCAACATCTGAGGAGACATTGCATGCACTACATGGGTCAGAAACTGAAAAAGTTGATGATTTCCTGTATGTTGGAGGCAACACCAACACGGCACATGATATAGAAACAACAATTGGTAAAGCTTGGGGAGCACTGCACTCTCTGTCAACAATATGGATATCTACAATTAAAACGGCACCAAAGTGAGAGTATTCAAGACGTCAGTGGATATTAAAGATTGAAAATTGTCAATAATTTGTTAAACTGTTATGTTACAGGTTTTCTGTTTTGTTAAATTACAGATATTTTTGAATAAAATCACAGAAAAACTGTATTAATTTTAATGTTGACTGCAAAAGAAAAAGACCAAAACTGTAAATAATGTCCACATTAAAAATGAGTATTTTTACAGTTTACATGGTTGATTTTTAATCAGGTTCCAAAGTTTCACATTTTTTATGGATTTCTTTTTACACTGATCTTTTTGACGATTTGTTGGGTTTTATTCCATTTTTATAGTTTGCTGTTTCATGTGTGTCTCTTTGAGTTGCTCTGATCTGTATGAAGCTTCTATAAATCAAAGATTGATTGATATATTGATCGATTGACGGCTGATATTCTGTCTCTCAGATGGAGTGGTTTTCACTTCCTCCGACAGCCTCAGAACCTGAACCCTTCATCGACCAGGGTTCTCTGACCAGCCATCGACAGCATGGTGATGGAACGTTCTCCCTGTCGTCCCACCTGTCCGTCCCTTCTGCGGTTCCTCCAGGAACAAAGATCACCTGTAGAGTGTCCCACCTGGCTCTGGACGCTCCGCTGCAGGTCACTGTGGAGGTGCAAACTCCTGAACCAGGTACGGATGTTTATATCCTGGATGTTTCATCTAAAACCAGAGGGTTGAAACTAGAGCTGCTGGTTCGACAGTCTTAATGCTAAGCTATGCTACAGACCTTCATAGCCAACATTCAGATCTGGGTTAACTTTGCACAGATTGACTTGAGTGGGAAAATCCTGGGAGGCTAAAGAGAAAGTTTTTTCTTTTATTTAGGAATTAGGAAGGGAGTGAAGTCTGCAGATGATGTTAAACTGCATCCTGGATCAAAGTTTGACGTCCAAACTTTCTCATCTGGAAATGAGAAACTTGTGTTTATGATTTTCTGGACGAATCAATCGGATGTTTTGTCTCGAAGATAGAAACTGGTGAAATATATCAATCAGATTTTCCTCAACGTTATTTTATCGACATACTATATGACGTTTTTTATCAACATAAATTTCAATTTAAAAAAATGTCAGACTATGGTACGTTGATAAAAAAGATCAAAGTATAGCATGTCGTCCAAAAAACATCATAGTATAGTATGTAAATTT